>NC_088784.1:105669297-105972327 GCF_958450345.1 Calliphora vicina
TTAGTATATATTTTGCTTTTCACAAAGAGTAAAACGAACTTTTTTGAAATATTTATTTTTGCGAATTAACGAAGGTAGAATAAAATCTAATGGAAATTAAAGACATTCCGATACAAATGTTAAATGGTGACAGGTTTGTAAATAACCAAAATTATAAATCGAGTCAGTTTATCTCTTTATATTTGTTGGATTATATATTTGTATCCAATTACATTTTAAAACTAAAGAAATTTTTAGATTTATAACGAAGTCTACATTCTTTAAATTTAATGTGTTCTATGCGGGACTTAACGGGATCCCGGGAAATTTCAAAATTAATCCCCGGAAATGGACAACTGCGGGAAAAGCAAAACTCTAGCGGGCAGACATAAAACATAATATTTCAATATCTTTAAATGCTATTGTCAAAACCATGATACAACAATATAAGGTAAACTCAGTAGAAAATTAATTCTCAATTATACAATTCTTGTAATGTCAAACAAAAGAATATATAAAAAAAACATAAAAAAAATCAAAATCAAAGTTTGACATTATAGGGCTAAATATTGAAAACCATCTCTAGTGATTCTACCTTCTACAATTATTGTATCATGGTCAAAACTTTATTTGACTATGATTTATTAACAAAAAAAATCGGTAAATTTTGGTTTCAATTGTATGCCACCATATAATTATTGGCCAAGAAGTATTAGCACAATTATTTATAGGCCGTACAAATATATAAACTCTAATTTATGTCGGATTCAATTCTAAGTTAGAAACTGTTAATACAGATAACAAATTACAAAAAAAAACTCTTGTAAGTTTCATCATGTTTTTAAATTTTCAACTTTTAAATCACTATAACATTAAGAGGAGAATGAAATAATAACCCATGTTTTCGAATACACACTTCTTTTTTCTATGTTTTAGCGTTATGAGTCATTGATCTTTTCATTTCGAAATACTAGCCATCTCAATTCAGTTTGAATGATTCTCCAAAATTTGTGATTTTCCTCATATAAATATATAGTATGTATAATGATATTCTGGTGTTGGTGTATTGTCTCGTAGTTACACATCCAAATACATATAAATATTATCATTGTCTTTCTTTTTGAATGTGCAAATTGTAACAATATTAGAAAATTTGTAATTAATTGAATTAAATCACAAAAGAATCTTCATGTTCTTCTTTCATTTGCTGCTCAGCAGCTTTATATATATAAACAATGTACCTATTTATACTTGTATCAGTTCATTAATAAACCTGTAGTAGGGTTTTTGCAGTATAAAGGGCTGAAAAGAGGTGATATTAATGTTTCTAATTTGATTACAAAATTGTGTAATTACAATTGAATCAATTGAATAATTAATATGTGTGTATGTGCAGAGTTTTGGAAATTTAAGATTTAATTTTCAAATACACGGCGTATGAGTGTTGACGGGAGGAATTATATATACAGCATATGTCTAGGTGGCCTACACTATTTATATTGCCTGCTTTTGAGGGCGTTTAAATAATTTCTATTTTTCATTAAACAAAAAAAAAAACATGTTGAGACTTTCATTTACATAATTATGGCTTATTAGAATTTCTTTATAATTTCCTTACATAAATCTCATCATGCATAATTTGTAATTAACATGTAAGTAAGTAATTGTTATTTGAACTGTAATCAGTGCAGTTATAAGATTAGATATTGTTGCAACTATAATTAAAATAAAATTTTTAGCTTAAAATACCAACTATACGCCCTATTATTAATTTAAGTATATTTTTGTTTTATTCCATCTTGGCGCAACTTATCAACAAGTAAAACCGCTTCTAATAATAATTTGTTTAGGGGAGGAGAAAACTACAACTGCAAAGTTCTAAAATTAAATTTCCATGTTAATTTTTTTTGTTTGTGTGCTCGTATTGCTCTTACTGTAATACTACGTATGTATACAATAGTATGAATTGTTCATGCGTTTCTAACAAAAATTCTAAAATATGATCATCATGTATTCTAAATAGTATTTTCTATGTGTGTAAGTCTTTCCACACATGCTTTTCGCAGCTTTGGGGTGCAAGACCAATAGGGAAAACGCAATGAAAATATATGTTTGCATGTACATTAGGGTGGCTCTAAAGTAGAGATGAGCTATATTTCCATACCTGTGGAAAATCACTGATTGCTCATCTCTACCCCAAAGAGACTGGTTTTGATATTTCCAACTAACATGAAACTGTGATTCATGCTAACACAGAAAAAATTATATTTCAATTCAAATATTTATCCCACATTTCTATGGAATTTTTAAAAACTATTGCTTGTCATTGTTTCACAGAAAAAACTATTTCTTAAACCGTTTCAATTCAAATATTTGTCACATATTGAACTGGTTTCAATTATTTCAAAATTAAATCAAGTATTCATTTGCTCAAAAACAAAATTTCTTGATATTTTCTATTGAATTTTGAGTTTTGAATTTGATTATTTTGATAATTGAATATACAATTTTCGTTATTTGTTGAATTTCAAACACAAAAATTATTGAATAGATAATTTTCGTAACTGAAACACAAAAAATAACAAAAATGTGTTTTCAATTACTAAAATTTTCTATTCAATAATTTTTGTATTTGAAATTCAACCAATAACGAAAATTGTATATTCAATTGTCAAAATAATCAAATTCAAAACTAAAAATTCAGTAGAAAATATCAAGAAATTTAGTTTTTGAGCAAATGAATACTTGATTTAATTATGAAATAATTGAAACCAGTTCAATATGTGACAAATATTTGAATTGAAACGGTTTAAGAAATAGTTTTTTCTGTGAAACAATGACAAGCAATAGTTTTTAAAAATTTCATTGAAAACTTATCGTGGCTCTATAGAAATGACACTTTGTATGGAGAGGAAAAAAATGATTTTGTTACCCCGTTCAAAATAAACCTCTGTTTGCTGTCTCCCAAAATATTGTGAAAACAGTTAAAAAAAACTTTTTTTAGATTTTTGAAAATTTAAATTCAAATTTTTGTGGGAGAAAATACAAATATTTACAAAAAAATAAAAATAATGATTTTCTTGAAAATGGTCCAGCTCACGAACTATTATCACTGGACCCAAAATATTTTGGGAGATACTCTAGAACATTCAAAGTTTTACTTTCACTACTTTTTCTATGAGCTAGCCTAATGTATGTATATCTAAGGGAAGATTAAAATGTACATTATGGGGAGTTTTATAGACAAATGTTTTAACTTAAATAAAATTACATATTATTAAGTTTATTTAGTTTTTTTCTGGTTCAAGTTTATAAAATAATAATGTAATAATTCAAAGAATATATTGAACAAATAACTTAGGTACTGAAAAGCATATTCTATCCCTGTCTAAGATCTGTTGTAGGCAATTTAACTTAGCAATAGTGAGATAAAAACTCTAGATTGATTTTACAACCACCCAGTGCTATTTCTTATTTATAGTTTATTGTCTTTAAATAAACCGGATTACTTTTAACTAATTGCAAATAAAAACGATTAGTAGCTTAAAATTTTTAACAATTCTTTATTTGAATTTACACAACAATTTAAATTATCACTCTCTTTTAATACCCACACTTATATTACACACTTTATAATGTCCAAGATCACACTGTTAATACATATCATGTTAATTTTGACTGCAATTTGTTACTATTTATATACACAGTGCCATCTTCTGGAAGTTTCATGAATTATATAGCAGCTTTAACAGTTAATGTTGGCAGCACTATGCTGATATACAAAATATGGTGGATGTTAAAACCAGCGTTAAAAACGTTAAATTCAAATTGAAAATGCAATTTCGTAACAATATACATGGGAGGAAACACAAATTTTAGAAAAGGCATCGGACTTTACCCGCTCCAAATCTTTATGGCCATAGAAAATATTAAAATGTTCAACAATTTCAAATTCGCATTGGTATGTCTTTTATCGAGGTTCAAAATTCAAATTTTATGTAAGAATAGTGTAAAATCGTTCAATTTCAATTCTATATAATTTTGTTTTACAATATTAGTCTCTTAGGAATACTAGAGGATACTCAACCAATAAATTGTCCTTGAAAAATGGATATCTCGAAAACGACACCTTCCATTTTCAAACAAAATTCCTCAATTATAAGAAATTGTATAATTACCAAAACATAAAAAATCATATGAGGGGATTTCGAGATACGAATATTTAGATTATGTTTCGAAGAATAATCAAACTACTTTAGATATATTTCGAGGCATATCTTTGTAATTAGTTGCCATAATTGTATAATCTTAGTCAGATATAAATCATTGGGACTTTTTCTGAGTATATCAACAAAAAAAACATATCAGCAATTGTTTTAAATTTTTTTATAGTAATACTAATATGTCAGAAATATGAATTAACTGCACATGTGGTACCCTTTTGTACAACATATTGTGAGCAAGTGATCATTGAAAATTGAAACCATTGAGCTAAGTGAGATACTGTTATTTTTTTCAATTGTTTCAGGTATAGAGACCTCAACACCCGCAAAAAATAATGCTTAACCCTCCGTTAGTCGCAATCATTTTCAATCGAGACTAGTCGCAATGTATCAAATTGATATCAATAACAAAATGCGCGTTTGAAAATAATCTCTTCACTTTTTATTTCGAAAACATAAAAAATTATTAAATGCAATGAATTTAAAAGAGTAATACAAAAAAATTACAGTAAAAGTATTATTAGGGTGTTAAAAAAATTTACAATAAAAAAATGTTTGCCTGTACCAGATTAGTTGCGAGTAACGGAGGGTTAATGAGAAATTCATATTTTTTAAAATTCTTCTCAAGTCACGAGGTAGTCTGCTGTCAATAGCTGTCAAAACAATTATGACAGGCAGATGCCTGTTGACAACAGCAGTGTTGTCCTTACAGTTATCTTATATAGTTGGAAAAAGTAACCTTTGTCTTATGACATATTTAGGATCTCATTTGCAATTTTTTGCATATTTTTCCAACAGTATAATTCTATTTTTATCATAATATTAATAGGCAAGTCGATTTCTTTAGACCCCTTTTACGCTCACATTATACATTCAATTTGAACAAAAAATATACCATTTTAAAGGGATTTGGTCATAGATGTGCAGAATATATATTTTATTGAAATCGGTTCAGTTTTTTAGGAGTTATAAGCGTTTAAAGATGTTACTAACACATATGCAGAAGCGTGTACATGTGAACCTTAAGCTAAAAAGTAAACAAAGCAATGTGTGATTGTCCCATTTGTTGTTGTAAATAAATAAGAGAAACAATTAAACAGTATTGAATTCGCTCTGTTTTAAGTGAGAGTTGTTATAGAAAACAAAGAAGAAGACTTTAGAAATTTAAAGTCACTTAAATATATTTTGAAGGTGTTTTTTTTTATTTTCTAACTCCCATATGCTAAATTTCCATTCAAAATTGTTTATGCATATGGGGATAAATATGTAATTTTTATAATTTTGCATAGTTTCATTGACAATTTTCGGGATTGAAATAGTGGGGGTGGCACTCCCAATACAAAGTAAATATTTAATTTCGAATATTTGGAGAACTATAATTTTAAAAGTGTTTAAACTTTTTACGAATTAATTTCTTATTACTGTGCGGAGTTTAGCTGAATATAGACGGAATTAGATTAGAGGAGTAGCGCCTCCCATACAGATTTCGAATATCTGGGAAATCAAAATGGGATGTGTCGGAAAAGGAGGTCTGTCACCTCCAATACAAAGTAATAATTGCAAGGTTCTTCAAACTTTGTCTGCTTACCATTTTACATAGATTGTCTGAAAATGGTCGGGATTGCATTAGTGGTCGTGGGAGAAAGTAAATAATTAATTTTGAATATATGGAAAACCATAATTCTAAAAGTATTTAAACTCTGTATCAATCAATTTATTCCTGATTACTGTTCGCAGTTTAGCTAAACATGGTCGGCTTAGTAGGAATGATCCCTCCCTTATAAAGAAAAGTTAAAGTAAAGCTTGATATTTACATAAAATTTTTAAAAGGGATCAGAGCAGTGGAATGGTATCTCTCATACCAAATTAGTTAGTTATTTTCGAATATCAAGTGAACTGTAATTGAGGGATTCTCAATATTTTGTATGTGTAGTTAGGTTTTATCAGAAATCCATTAATTTTTTTTTAATTTTACTAGGGTAGGGGTAGCGAAGTGCACCGGGTTATGCTAGTTAATAAATAATGGACAACAATTCCGAAATATTTTACTTCCAAAGACTCTATTCATAACACAGGGCAATAAAATCGAACAAATTTTAGAGGCTTTTTAAACCACTACACAATTTTAATGTATTGTGGTTCCAGTAGTACAAATGTGGTCCAAATTTAAAATTCTTTTTAGAGGTTTTTTTAAAAAAAATATTAAAGGAAAATTGTGATTTTTTTTTAAACGTTTCTCCACATAATTAATGATTACGCAATGATTAGTCCGATATCGTTAAGGTAAACATAGAAAGGTTGAAATTTACATTAGCTTTAATACATTTATATATTGCATTTTAATCAGCTTAGTAGTTTCGGAGTTATAATAACATATTGAAGCAAAAAATATATTTTTTACGTGTAATTAGAAATTTTTGTTTTAAAAAACTCATGAAAAATCGAAAACAAAATTTATAATTTTACTTAAAATTTTTTTAATTTTACAATTTTTGTACTTAGGTAGTCATGATGCATCAAATCTATATAGTGATTATTCAAGTCTTTTTTTCTGTTGACCTATGTTATTTTTATCGAAATTTTTCGTTTGGTTCCAAATACATTTTGGAATAATGTTAAGTGTTGCTGCATTAATGTTCTACTAAACACTCCATACATTTGTACAACTTTCACAAAACAAAAATACCATCAAGCGTAAAAATTAACAAACAAAAAATAAACACAAATATATTAGATATGCACACACACACACACCTACCAGCATATTCAACCACAAATTTACACAGAAACATACGAGTACTCATAACATTTCCTACTTTTGGCATTTTTAGCTTAAAGGCAAAAAACATTTTTAAACAGAATAAAAATAAAATTTACCATATAAGATGAATTTAAAACAGAAAAAAAACAAAACAGCAAAAAGATAAACAATAAATATATAAATAAATTTATGTATTGTATGCAAAACACATACAACATTATTTCTGAATATAGTCACACTCTCACACACATCTATTCTCAATACTACCGCCATTTTTGTAAAGCTTGCATGCATGTATGTATGTAAGTTTGTCTCACTGCTTCCTCGTTTCCTCACTTACAGACGTTTTTTATTCGTAATAGTTTAGTGTGAGTATGAATAATAAAATATTTAATAAAAAAGCAAAAAAAAATATTACAAAAATTTTCACATTTCGCTGAAATTTGACGAAAAGAACAGCAAATTTATGTGCAGACAAACAATTTGTTTTATTGTGCATTTGTGTTTATTTTATTTGTTCATTGTGTGCGTGATAAATGGCTTTTTTTTACTTTTATTTATTTGTTTTTTTAATTTTTATCAAATTTAAATTTTATTGAATCTTTGCCGCTACTTGAGTTCAATGTTTTGGCAGTAATTGTTAAATATGGAATGCAAAGCTAAGCTGTTAATATTTGTTTTTTGTATTTTTGGGAATAATTTTAAGTCAACTTTGTATAATTTTTTTTAAAAGCTGCAGTAAATTTTATATTTATTTTACATTTCCTCGAATATTATGCTAATAACTACTAATTTATTGCTATTTGAAGAAAATTAGCTGCCAGTTCATTAATTGAATAGAAGAGAATATAAGTTGAGACATTTGCAAAGAAAGCATTTCAACTAATAGCATTATTCCATTTATATTTAAAAAAAAATTTAAATTATGTAATAATTCGCTGATTTTTGCATTTTTCTAGAGGAAGTCATGTTTATTGTTAACATAGTGGAAGCAACTAACCGACAAAACCCATATTTTTGTCGAATTTCATTACGGAAGTATTATTATAAGACAATTATGAATGTCACTTTCTGAGGAGGATCTTGTATGACGACTACGGCTTTCCCGATTTTCTTCATACTTTAGAGTACTCATAATTAATTAGTGCAACATTTTATCAGGATTGCCACTCAAACAGTATTCCGTGAGGACATTTGTATGGGGGCTTTGTAAGATCATGTCAATTTTCAACACCAAACAAACCTTACCAACACAAAGTATTTATGAAAAATTTCACGCAGCTAGCTCCTTTCGTTTGGGCCTTATAGTGTTTTCAACAGACTGACAGACAGAGAGACATATCTAGATCCTCTTAGAAACTTATGATGAGCCAGAATATATATATGGGACATTTCATGTCAAGTGAACCAACTTTTGAAATCGATATCTTCTGATCGGGATGAAATGCACTGAGGTTACAATTTTTCAACAAGTTCGGTCGAGAACTCTCAGAGTTAGAGGGGGATAAAAATTTGACATTTTGGCCAAGCAGGTGTTTTTTCTTTTCTATGTAACTTATTACCTATTGTTCTTAGTAAAATGTGTCCCAAATAGGTTAGATAGCTCTTTCTTCAATCTTTCGAAAAAATATATTTAAAAAAGATAACAAAATTTTAATATTATTTTTCTAAAAATAAAGCTAATTTATTTTCCCTGAAGACCCTTTTGGTCGCTTAGTGGAATGCGAGTGGGATATCTATCAAAATAAATATTTTGTAACTCAAGACATAAAATGTTTGTATTTTTTGCAAAATGTAACTTTTTTTCAAAATTGGCACTTTTTAAAAAAAAATGTTTTGCTCAAAAGAAGGCTTAGGTCCATTCCTTTAAAAAAATTTTGTCGCTTAGTGGGATGCGAGTGGGATATACATATATCAAAATAAATGTTTTGTAACTCAAGATATACAATTTTTGTGTTAAAACATTTATTTAAAGGAAAAGACCTAAGCTTTTTTTGAGCAAAAAAAGAAATCGATTTCGCAAAAAAAAAGTCACAGATTGTATGTCTTGTGAGCGTTGAAAGCGACCCTATTCGCACGACCCCATTCAGAGATTGTCAGAAGGTACCGATTAAGAAAGGGATGTTTTGCCACATTGCAATGCATTGCCCCTATCTCCGAAAGCATTGGTCTGTAACTGAATGAATATGAATGGTATATGTTGCTGTCATCTGCAAAGGATTAGATAGGATTGGAAGTTTGATGTAGAAGTCGGCTAGAAAAATAAGGAAGCCATTATTTTTAAAATGGGACAATTTAAATTTTTAAATCGGAAATGTTTAATATAGAAATAATTCTGATTTGTAATGGAAACATAGCGAAATATATATTTTTAGTTAGATCTTTTAAAACTTGTGTTAAATATATCTTAAAATCTAACATTTACAAAATAGTGCAAAATCTAAATTAACCCTTAAATCCGGTTTACATTGATTCACAAGTAAAAGGATCTGACAAAATTTTATGTAGAAAAGTACGAATTGAATAGTATAAACCAGAGGTCGATTTTAACGTTCATCACCTGACGTATATTGCAGATTATTTCTTTATCTTTCTTTTCTTGGTGATTTCGAAGAGTTTCGCTCAAATTCGTTTAGACTATGGGTACCGATCTCTGTCAGCTTTAATGGAAAACTGTTGAATTCAACTTTTCGGTTGCTCTTGAAATCATCTGAGATATAAACAGAAATAGTTAAACAAGTAAGAGTGCTATATTCGCAGTTGTCGAAGACTATATGCAATTCACAAATGTATACTTTAAGAAAAATATTAAAAACAATTTCTGATGAAATAAATTTATTGGTAAACAAATTTGTTGGACAAAAAAAAATTATTGGTATAAAAATATGGATGAAAAAAAATTGTAGGTTAAAAATATTTTTGCCGATTTTGACCCGTTGCCTGTTCGGCTTTCTATCTTCTTCGTTGGAAAGGTCTTTATTATGTCTGTTGATATTCGTGATATAATAATGGAGAATATATCGAGCCCTTGCGCCAAATTATCGTAAGCGACAAAACACAAATTTTACAGGAGAAGGTTTTTTTGAATATTTTGAAATGTATACATAGAACTAAAAATGCTATGATGCGATAAAATATAATTTCGTTCAAGCTATTTGTCTATTATTCAAAAATATTTATAACTTTTGACAAACAAAAATGGAATACTTTATTGAAAAATATGAAAAAATGTTTTTTATTGAATTTTTTAATAGATAAAAATTTTTCGAATTGAAATTGAAATTTTATTTATAAATAGTTTATAATGAAATTTCACAGTTATGTAGACTTTTATTATATTAAAAATGGAAAAATAATTCCCGAAATTGTTGAAAAATTCCAAAAATGAGAGTCTATCGGAACCCTTTACAAAATAATTAGAAACATATTGGGCCACCTATTATCGGTTACTATATTTTGATATCGAATATGCAATTTGAGAACGTTTTCCTTAAATTTCAATTTTACATAAAAATTCAAATGCATATAACTTTGGACTTAGTTATTACTTTTAAACAATTCGTTTTTTATTTGACTCATACATGTGTTGTTAGTCCAATAAAGGAAATCCGGAGAAAATCGGGAAATATTTGGATACGCTGTTATCAAAAAACTGGAGTAGGGTGGGTAAAAATGTTGAAAATATAATATTCAAATGCAAATATTTCCTAAGCTATAAGAGATAAGCGAGGTTTTTTGTAGTGCTCGATAAGATTTTTTTTTTGAAATCAGAACTAAAGCGAAGAAATAGGATCGTTTTAAAATTGTAACATACCCGAGGTGTCCTACTTTGAGGACCCTTGGTCGCGCCCCTGGTGAGCCCATGAGGTCCACGTTCAATACTTAAACTCGACAACACTTCTTCTTTGTGCATGTGAAATTTCATTCAAACCAATCAAACCATTTAGAAGTTACATATTTATTTTTTCCCTCTTTTATTTCTATACCACTGTGTGTCGCTTACGATAAAATTCGTTTACTGTAAAATGTAAACATTGACTTATTTTTGAAGTTATTAACAATTTTGATATTCTGAAGCCACTAAAACATCAGTCTATCCATAAAATTTTAAATTTTGGGGAGGTAGTAGTCTAACATCCACATTAAATTATACCGATCGACTCCGAATCACTTTCATGTCACATAATTTTATGATGAGCGGTCCATAATTAGTCACAGCTTCCACATAAAGCCCACTTACGAAAATCCCTTTAACGTGCATAAATCTCTTAAAAATGTTAGAATACAAATAAAGTTTAACAAAAATAAGTTTCACACAAAAACAAATGGCTATTGGTCTATAATTACTCATAGCTCCCATATAAGGCCCAATTCCGAAAATCATCCACGAAAATAAATCATTGAAATTTTAAAATAAAAAGTTTTTGGTCATGTTCTCAGTGTAGGGTATTACTTTCTTAATTGTTTAAAATTATTTATTTTTAAATTATTTTTTTTCAATCGGTGCCAGTTTACTATGGTTATTAGCAATTTTTAAATTAAAAATAGTATTTAAAAATGGTTTGGTAACTCAAACATATTACCAGACATATTACAAAAAAAATTTACTTCCTGATTTTTTTCTTTTTAAGTTCATAACTTTTAGCTTTAATTGTTGCTAGCAAAACTACAAGTTTTATTTTTTTGTTTTTGCTTGATTTTATTGTCATTTAGGTTCGTTAGTTCGCTTATTTGTTTACATACATATTTATTTTCTATATTTTTTCCTTTAATTTGTCACTGTTACTTGCTATTTACGCAGACAGATGGATGGAGTTCTGTGTTTCTGTCTCTCTGTTTGCATTTTTGTTAATTAAAGCGTCATTTTATAGATTGAAACGAAACATTTGCGGAAGTGAAAATAACTGCGTGTAAAGTAAAAGGCCGCTTATAAAGTTTTTTTCTTTTTTTTTAATAACAAGAGCAACTGTAATGAACTTTTCCTGGAAAATGTGACAAACGTTGTTGTTTTTTGCGCCTTATTATTTGTAGTAGTTTTCCGTAGTTCTTTAGTTTTTTAAGCAGCTCTTCGAGTACTTAACTTTACAGTTTGTTTATTTTTTTTTAACAATTTTTTAATATTATTTCCTAGCAGATTATTTTTACGCTCTCTTTTGGAAAGAAGTTTCTGCGTTGCTTATTATTTTTTATCACATTTACTGGGTAATTAGACATAACAGGAAAATACTTCATATTTTTACTTTTTAAATATTTTTTTTTTAACTTTTTTTTTTGTTTGTTGGTTTTTGCTTCATGGCGGAAAAATATGAAAATGAACTTAAAAGTAACTTTTTCTTTTAAAATGCAAGAACGTGGAGAGAAAAAAACATAACAACTGCATAAACAAAAACCAATTACGCTAGTGAAAAATTTGACTTAAATTTATAGGAAAAAAAAAACAATTATAATTTACACAAAATTAAATTGTGAGTGTCGGTTGAGGCCAAGAAGTTATTGACCATAAAATAAGTTTAAAGTTGCATAAAAAGTTGTTCAGAACAGTTGCAGTTCATAAATAATATCAGTTCAATGAACTGATATTTAAACCAATTAGTAGTTTTAAGTTTAAAGTCTAAAGAAATCTTGTGATTTTATCATATTTATTTTATCCATTTTAATGTTGGTCCATAATTTCTCATTATAGTTTTGATAGCTTCAATGTCTAGATGCTAACGCTTTGTTGTGTCTGCTATTACTCGTTAAATGATTTCATGAGTTTTGTAATTTCCTTCAACTGGTCACGTTTTTTGTAAATTTCAACATTATTAGGCTTAACGTCGTTTATAATGAAATTATTGTCTGTATGCCGCTATCCAGCAATATGTCTATGTGATGGTTGACGGCCATTATCAACTTCATCTGTTAAACAGTTAAAAAATTGACTTTCAAACGATGAAAATTTAGTGCCACAACATGACCAACCAACAACATTAAGTGAAGCAAATAAAAAAAAGCTGCAAAATTACAAATGTCCATAAGAAATTAAAGCACTTCCTTTTTATATTGTTTTACCCAATTTTTTCAAGATTTTTTTTCTGATTACTTTTGATAAAAGTGACAATCTGCAGTTTATAGCATGTTTAACGTAGACAGCAAATGCATCCTGGAAAAAAAACTACTTGGAAAAGCAATAGTAGCCATTATATGTAGCAGCAACATTAGCAGTTGTGCTTCATTTACCACATGCCATGTTGCAGTTTTTCATCATTTAACCAAACACGTTGGGCACGTTTCAGATGTTCAACGTTCAAACGCTCAATAAAATGTTAAAATACGACAACTGCTTTAGAAATCGAGGAAGATGACTGAAAAAAAACGTACCACCACGATAACTAAAATAATCGGCAGATTGGAATTTCTCATGTGCTGTGTAGTTAATGTTTTTCTAATAGTTGTGATTATGTTAATAAAAATTTGAAAGTGTTATAAAACTAAACTAAAAGAGATTTTGTTTAAAGTTATTTTAAGCTTTTAAGTTTAGTAGAAAAATTAAAAAAAAAAATTTAAAATTAAATAAAAATTATTCCAATAAACGTGTAAAAATGAAATTTTTTCAGTTGAAAATGGATTTTTTCAGAACTTTTTCAAGACGATATAGGAAGAATACATTCCAAAATGGAAAGGACAGGACATTCTTACGAAATTTGTAACAGTTGCAATGTATTGAAAGTGTTTATCAAATCATTGACTTTTCGACTCAATGTTCTCGAAAAGGTCCTGAAAATTAAAAAAAAAATTAAATTTCATGGCCGATAAAACTATTCACGTACATGTCGTATCCATCTCTAAACGTGGGCAAAGGTTTGCTGAAACATGCTCTGTAAATTATTATTGGGTGTATGTCTTAAAAATGTGTATTTTTTTCAAATACTTAGCATTTATTTTGAAACACTTGAAAAATATAAATTTATTCAGAGTATTGGCCATTGTCAGCTATGGTATTTTCACATCTTTATGGCAACATACATGCATTCCGAGCAAAAAAAAAACTGCTCATCTTTTGAGGCCAAAAAACAATTTTCGAAACTCTGAAGTGAAGCGTTCTGCATAGCTCGAATCAAATAGTAGTCGGGCGGAGCACTATAAGGCGGGAGAGGGAAAACTTCCCAGGCGCTTTTCTAAATAGTTTTCTACAGGTATTGCAACATGTGTCCGAACGTTATTATCATGGAATATTACTGTTTCGTGTCTGGCCACATACTCTGGGAGTTGTTCGGTCAGTGCTTGCTTCAAACGAAATAGTTGCATTCAATACATGTTCCCTGTGATGGTCTGGCCAGATTTAAGAATCTCATAATAGGATAGGACCCCTTTGGTACCACCAAATACAGAGCATTACCTTAGAGCAATGGAAATTTGGCTTTGGTGTCGATTTGCTGGTTAGCACACGATCCCTAACGCTTCGGATTATCGTAATGGATCCATTTTTCATCACAAGTAACGATTCGTTGCAAAAATGATTTTCTTTTATAGCGTTCAAGCTGTATTTCAGACAAACCAAATCGTCTTTCAAGGTCTCTCGGCTTCAATTCTTATGGTACCCAATCTCTCTGCTTTTGGATGAATCCTGCTGCTTGCTAACATTTTGAAATTACTGATTGAGTAGCTCTTGTTGAATTTGACAACAATCTTTATGGGGTAATACCTTCTAGGTATTCAAACCTTTTTGACTGACCTGGACGATCTTTGTCTTCCATGTCAAAATCACTACCTCTGAACAAACCATTTCTTTCACATTGAAACTGATGAAAGGAATTTACCATAAGATCGGGTGAGCAGTTGGTGGGTTTCAGCGGCTCTTTTTTCAAATTAAAGAAGTAAAACAAAACTTCCCGCAAATTATTTTTTTTTGGCACAAACTTCGAAATTTTCGAAGCAACCAAATTTGGTGTTTACTTGGGTATTCATTCAAGTAATGATCGTTCGATTAATCGAATAATTTCTTACGAATAATTATTCGAACAATTCAAAAATTACCATTTTCGAATAACGAATAATTTGAACAATTTTATGTAGAATAATCGAATAAAACGAATAAATATTCATATATATTTAAATTTATTAAATTGCTTAAATATTTCATAATTCCAAATTTAAATAAGTAACAAGTAAGAGAGCTATATTCGGCTGTGCCGAATCTTATATACCATTCAACAAATTATATTTCAAAATAAAAATTTTAAATATTTTTAGAAAAACAAAGTTAATTTTTTTTTTTTCAAAGTTGCTTTTTTCATTTTTTGAAAAAAAAATCTTGTCGAATTGTTATTTTAAAACATTTTTTTTAAATTTTTTTTTTAAATTTTAAAAATTTTTGGTTTTTTTTCTTTCGAAAGCATGCCTGACAGAATTATTGAAGATTTGGATCTCGAAGATATCTGGGGTCTTCAGAAAATTTATTTCAACAGACAGACAGACAGACATGGCTTAATCCACTCCGCTATCTATAAGGATCCAGAATATATTAACCGTTAATCGGTTAACCGATTACTTTTGTACAGTTAACTGTTCGAATAATTTGAAATTGCCGATTTTCAAATAACAAATAAACCGATTAATTTGTGTCGATTAACCGATTAACCGAAATTCCTTTTTTTGCACTTTAAAATTTTTTTTTTGTATTTATTTTTCCGTTTCAATTCAAATACAAATTTCAAATTATAATTAGATATTTTTTGAACATCCAATAAACATGATTAGTGAGTATTAGGGTATTCAATTAATCGGGTTTCTGGTTTAATCGGTTAATCGAGCAAATAATTAATCGAGGTTTAGATTTATTCGGTTAATAATCGGTTAATTTAAAATTATTCGATTAACCGAATAATTTCTATTTTCATTTTAAGCTGAAAATACAACAACGAATTTTGTGTACAAAAACATAAGAAACAGCAAATAGGTATTTGAGATTATTTTTGATTAGAAAGATATTAACATCTACTATTTATATTTATGAAATCCAATGATTTGTTGAAAATTTATTTAAGAAATAGTAAAATGTCATAAAATATTCAAAGACGTTTTTCTGGAAACGACTTTTTTGAATTATGACGTTGTTGCAGCAAATGAGCGATGTGTGAGTTTTTTAGGGTTTTAGTGAGATCTTCTGAAATAATCGTTTATAAAAAGAATATAATTTAAGCGATTTTTTCTTTAGATTTAATAAAACTTTTCTTGGAAAAAAACTCTCTCGCTGATTGTATGTTGGAGAAATCAAAAGCATGATAAAGAATTGTTTTAGATTTTTATTAATTTAATAGTTTCGTTTAGTTATGATAAAGGACTCATTTCAAAAAAAAAGTTTCGTCTATACATGTAAATACAAAGTTTCAAATGCATGTAAATTAAATATGTCAGTTGTTATACATACTCACTAATCATGTTTATTGGATGTTCAAAAATATCTAATTTTAATTTGAAATTTGTATTAGAATTGAAACGGAAAAATAAATAAAAAAAATTTTTTAAAGTCCAATAAAAATGGAATTTCGGTTAATCGGTTAATCGACACCAATTAATCGGTTTATTTGTTATTTGAAAATCGGCAATTTCGAATTATTCGAACAGTTAACCGTCCAAAATTAATCAGTTAACCGATTAACGGTTAATCGATTGAATACCCTATAATAACTGACATATTTAATTTACATGTCTTTGAAACTTTGTTTGTATTTACATGTATAGACGAAACTTTTTTTTAAATGAGTCTTTTATCATAAATAAACGAAACTATTAAATTAATCAAAATATAAAACAATCCAAAAAGGAATATTCTTTATCATGCTTTTGATTTCTTCAACATATACAATGAGCGAGAGTTTTTTCCAAGAAAAGTTTTATTAAATCTAAAGAAAAAAATCGTTTAAATTATATTCTTTTTATAAAAGATTATTTCAGAAGATCTCACAAAGACCCTAAAAACTCACACATCATTTGCTGCACGTCATAATGAAAAAAAATTCGTTTCGAGAAAAACGTTTTTGAATATTTTGTGACATTTTACTATTTCTTAAATCAATTTTCAAAAAATTATGCGATTTCAGAAATATAAATAGTAGATGTTAATATCTTTCTAATCTGTATTTAACCCAAATTTTTACTTATCAAATATAATGAAAAAACATGAATTTTAATTTTGATGTTTTAAACAAAAAAAAACACTCATACAAAAAATTAAAAATTAAATTAGAAGAGCGCATATTTTGTATTACTCAGTTCATAAAACACGGATTTTGAGCTATGACGTTGTTGCAGCAAATAGGCGATATGTTTACAAAAATTATCTCAAATACCTTATTTGCTGTTTTTTATGTTTTTGTACACAAAATTCGTTGTTGTATTTTCAATTTAAAATGAAAATAGAAATTATTCGGTTAATCGAATAATTTTAAATTAACCGATTATTAACCGAATAAATCTAAACCTCGATTAATTATTTGCTCGATTAACCGATTAAACCAGAAACCCGATTAATTGAATACCCTAATATTTGCCCTTTAAATGTAGTAATAAGCTCTAAATACTTTCACTTTTTAACATTTTAGTGTTTTCTCCAATTCAAGTCATCTTGAAAAAAATTTCCAAGGGTTTTTGTTTTTTCCGTTGTGGTTGTCATTCTCGTGGAATTGCCCATATTTAATTGTCTAAAAATTCGATATGTTATTTAAAACGTGTTTATAAATTATACTTATCTGCACCTGTATGATTGAACGATTGTTTATAATAATTGCGATTGTGTATCGTTCCAAAAGGCAAAAACTCAGCTATATAAACTTTTAAATATTCCCATTCTAAATGTTATATATGTTTTTAACCGTTAAGGAAAATCTTTGGAAATATACATATAATGTGATATTCTTTATTCATGGACGATGTTCTATGCGAGATCCTGTTGTGGTGCAAAATGGATTTCTATTAGAAGAATCTTAAGTTTATTAGCTCTAATATGAGATCAAAAATTATATAATAATAAGCCAAGGTAAATAATTCATCATAAAAATGGTTGTCACAAACACATTCTTATTTACTATAATATGATTATAATCATGTGAATCGTATACTATAATCATGTGAATCGTAACATTAACATAATATGGTTAACGCAATCATATACAACATTACAGTGACTATAGTATTCTTAAAGAACTTGTAAAAATGGTGAAATATTAACAGTAAACATGTACATCTGTATTTATTCTCGGGGCTTATATTCAAAATAAGCATACATGTCGAGAAATGTACAGTATTGTATTTAGAATAAGGAACTTCGGAATCAAAAGTTCCATTTTTATTGTATGTTACAAACCCGACAATGCAACCCTAAGTAACTTAAAACGAAAAGTACTTATTCTTTAGAAGAAAAAAAATAGAAGAAATAATAACTATCAGGCCTTTACCTCAACGTTTACTGATGTTATAAATAGCGTCATCGTCGTCGTTGCTTAAAAAAATCTGATCACGTAAAATTTTTGAATGGCTTTTACTGGCTGCAAACCATATAAAATGCAAGCAAGACCCATTATAACTATATGGCTGGCTACATTTTAGTTGTGCCAACAACAGCCAAAAGCACCAGCACATGCTTCTTCATATAAGTAGGCATGTATTTACCCCCAGTACATATAAATACATATACATACATATGTATGTATGAATTTAATTCAGTATATAGTTTCTTGTATTTCTCTCACTTATTTTAATTTCATTTTTTATATAAACCACGTATCTCAAGTTAAGGTTAAAATTAAATCTATGAACTGCTGGCTCTTACAACAGCGCAGAACTGATAACACTTTTAATTTTAATTTTATTTTTCTCCGTTTATCTCGGTTAGTGTATGTGTTGTTTGTGGTAAACAACATATAAAAGATGATGTGATGACCTTTGGCTATGCGGCATTTATATATTTTAAATGTATGTATGTATGTATGTATGTATGTATGTATGTATGTATGTATGTATGTATGTATGTATGTATGTATGTATGTATGTATGTATGTATGTATGTATGTATGTATGTATGTATGTATGTATGTATGTATGTATGTATGTATGTATGTATGTATGTATGTATGTATGTATGTATGTATGTATGTATGTATGTATGTATGTATGTGCATTAATATTAAAGAAATGTTATTTAAAAATAAATGCTAATTATAAAAAATTCTCATGGCCCCATGGTCGTATAAGTAATATTTAATTTTCATATGCAATTCAAGATAACTCATACGACCCGAGGGATTTTTAAAAGGAATTTTGTCAACATCTGTAATGTTTTTAAAGAAATATTATAACTGACATTAATTTCTGTATAGCAAGGATATAATATTAAGTTGTGAAAACTATTAAGGGCTTAATTCCAAAAAGAAATAAGAAATATACGATTGTTATTCAGAAAAAAAGCTTATTGTTTAAATACATTTTTTGTGATAAACCTTATTTTTTTAAACGAACATTCCACCATCTTAAAATATTTCTGCCTTAACTTGAACCTGAGACTTGAGTCCAACTCCAAAACATCCTGTCCATTTTAATTATCTTACAAAAAACGTAAATATTACGCCATCTCCATAAATGTAGAGGATTTGGCTCTAACCGCAATAGTATGTCCTTCGTATAAAACTATTTTAAAAGTTATTAAAAATTTTGTTGCAAACACCAGTCATGTCTAATAAATATGAAAATCTACCTGTGTTATTGAAATTCTAGCCAAGTTCAACGCCGTATGCACGAATGCATAATTCACACATTTAGATGAAAATGAAGCAGACCATTTACAGACAGACCACCACAATAAAAAAGCAACAGCAAACATTTTTTTAAAAAAAAATAGTCGTACGAGTATTAAGACTTCATGGTGAAATGCACACACAAAAGATGGAAACAAACAAACAAAATAAATAGAAGAAAAGAAAGTACCAACAGACAAACAAATAATTTAAAAAGTGTAGAACTAGCCAAGGTGTTCCTTATAATGTATGTATATATGTATATGAGTGTTGCAAATATGTATGTATATTGCAGCATGAGTCCTTTAGCTAGTAGCTCTGCAATGCTGTTAATCTAGCAGCTTGCTGCAGTACTTTTTCCTGCGTTTTATCTTTTAGATTTTCCTTTTGGTCCAAGTTTATTTGTGGGCATATTGATTTTGTTATTTTGTTGGTAACATTAAAAAACATTTATTCGTTATTGCTATGTTAATATATTCATTAAAATATTGCTTAAAAAAACTAACGATAGCTTGGTGTGCAAACATGAATAGTCCATTTTTACAAATTTTAAAGGAGATACACAAAAGAGTATTAAATTATTTTTAAGATCTGCTAAAGGGTTTTCTATAACTTATTTGGTACGACAAACAATGGCTGGTATTGGAACTCCCATCCTTTGTGTTCCCCTTTCAGGATTATTTTATCCTAAATCTAATGTATTATATCTAGAGGCGCTAATGTCATCAGAAATTGTCTTTTGATTAATTTTCATATTAGTTTTTGTATACAATAAATAGAATTATCAATTTGAATTCAACAGTGTCTAACGGCTGCTTGCAACATTCATCATGTTTTTCAACATTTTCTTCAGTAGAAACTTTTACTTATAAACAATGTTGATAACATGCTGTTATTAATATCTATTGTTAATAAGCATGACAACATTAACGGTGAAGTAGCTTTAAAAGCTCTAGGTGATCGTTGTAGAAACAGAATATTCGAGTGTATCTAGAAGTCACTAGCAGATGGCGCTGGTGTGTTCATATAATGGACCAACAACCGATGACTTTATTGTGAATCTTGATTGATAAACATTACGCGCATAGTGTGAAATATATATTTATTGAATTAAATTTTACATCCGCAAAGATGAAGAGTTTTCGAGTTTAAATTTTGAATTTGGAGTTCACGGGTATGTTACATTTTTAAAACGATACTATTTCTTCATTTGTGGTCCGATTTTATCTCCTAAAGCTTAGGAGATATTCGCAATTGAAAATTAAATTTTCAAAATACTCCAGTTTTTTGATAACATCGGAGCAAAATATTCCCGATTTTCTCAACAAATGTATGTGTCCAATAAAAAAATAATTGTTTAAAAATAATGAGAGTCCAAAGTTATATGCATTTGAATTTTCTTTTTTTATTTTTAAGTTATCTCAAACAATTTTTAAGAAGATGTATATAATTGCTTATATTTTTTGAAAATCTAACATTACATTAAATATTTTGAAATGATAAAAATTTTTTAAATTTTTGATTCCCAGGGGACAGATCCATCCAAAAAACGCCTATTTTGTATATAAAATTCAAATTTAGGGCAAAACTTCTCAAATCTCATAGTCGATATCAAAAAATAGTAAACCTTTTTGGATGGCCCAATATGTTGTTAATTACTTTGTAAAGGGCTCCGGTAACGCTGACTCTGAAATGAAAAAAAAAAAACTAAAAAAATCCAATTTTTCTTTTTTGGAAATTGCGGGATTCCTGATAACAAATTTCATAATTTGTTTTATTTTTATATTTTCAATAGAAATATCTAAATATGTATGTAACTATAAAAATTCATTAAAAAATATTCATAAATAGAAATTTAATTTCAATTTTAAAAAAATTGTATCTATACAAAAACTCAGCCTCTAAAGGCTCAGGACCACATAATAATACGAAATTTGATAATATTTAGCTTTCACAATATTTTCTGAAATGTTATCTTGTATTCTGAATAATTTAAAACTAATGTAAGTACTTTTTCGAGAAAAAATGGCGAAAAAACGACTTTTTTATTTTTTTTAAATTTGATTCAGTAGAGTTTTTTAAACAATTCTTTCTTACGATTACACTTACAACACCAAAAAAAAATTACGAGGTCCGACCAATAAATTTTGATAGAGGAGACAAAAAAAAAACTTTCAAAACGCCGATACACGTCGTTTTGAAAGTTTACATCTAAATTTCATTTGAGGGGGGGTTAAAGTTTCCTAACTCTGGTACATTCTTATTGTTAATATGGATAATAAACCATGTGATCCTTACATTTTAGGTATGAAATGTGTTCAGCAAATTTATGTAAAATGTTAACCCTCTAACTGGCAAGACTGCCTTTATGCGAGGTATTTTAAATGTATGAAATGCTTCTTTATTTGCTTATATTTCCCGTTATAACGATAAATATGTGTAAAGAGACAAACAATTTACTTATTTTGATAAACACGAACGTGTACTTGTCTTTGGTTTTTTTTTAATCCAACGAATTTTTTATTTTTTCAAAAACTAACCTGGTATATTTCATACGCTTAAAATAAAATTGGCCGGTTAAAAATCCTTAACCCTCTAAATCCTTAAGGCAAGGGTCTTTTTTGTCCTTCTTTTAAAAACGAGCAAAAAACACCATTAAAAAATGGGTTAAATTATTCCGCCTGAATACACCAAAACAGAAAATTCGACCAGAAAGTCAGAAATAAGACACAGCAAAAGAGAGCTTAGGGTTAATTTCGCATTTATTAAGAATTGTACCCTAAAAATTTAACATGCGCACCCATTGAAGAACGCTTGTAGCTGAAATATGCTGGACATTGTATGGTAATGAAGTGGAATTGCCTAGGGCTAAAAAAAAATGTAAGTCATGAAGACTTCCTATCCAGAGCTTACGGTTAAGCTCTCTTTTGTTGTGTCTTATTTCTGACTTTTTGGTTGAATTTTCCGTTTTGGTGTATTTAGGGACCAAAGAGCTCGACCCGCCCTTTTTTCAGTCCATGTTCAAAAACTTGTCTCTTCTATAGCCATGGGAAATTTTATTAAAATTGGGTTACATTTAGAAGTAACAGACTTATTTCCACTTGCTTTCAGTTCTCCCACTGTGCGACGTTTTTTGTGCTTGAGGAGAAGATTCTATATATATAATTTGATTGAAATCGGAACATAAACGAAGAAATATGATCGTTTTAAAAATGCAACATTCCGTCCCATAAAAAGAAGTATTTCAACAATCCGGCCGAACTTTACCTAAAAGCTTTTATATTTTATTTTACTTATCGCTAGCTATTGTTGCACTACAAAATGTAAGTTTTTTCCTGGTGGTTAAGTAAGCGTAACAATATTGCTATAATTTTATATAAGTAACTATATACACACCGTTACAAAAGTATACATACGATCGACTTATTGGGCTTTTTTAAAACATCTATATATTTAAAAATACAAGCCCTGACTCATTCACTCACTCACCCACTCGCAGATGTGTCAGTAAATGAGTGAGTGAGTGAATGAAAGAGTCAGGCCTTGTATTTTTAAATATATAGATGTTTTAAAAAAAGCCCAATAAGTCGATCATATGTATACTTTTGTAACGGTGTGTATATGTTTCATTATTCTATAATAACTTTTTTTCTAACTGGACGTTATTTAAGTAAAGGGTGTGCCAAAATTCAGGCAACATTTGCAAGCACAGTTAGTGGTAAAATTTAATTTACAGTTTAGGGTCAAAGGTCTATGCCAACAAGTTCACATAAAATTTTAAGCTGTATTAACGAAATTCAGACAAATTTATACAAAATTTTCCTGGAACATGAAACAAATCCATTTCCCCGATATGCTATTTCAAATATAACCCTAACCTGTGAACTTTATGAAAAACTGTGTTCTTTATTTAATTAAAATCTGTAGTAAATTTTTGGACACCCTTTATTTATATTTTTTTTTGTTTGTCTTTGTTAGTTTGTTTGTTTGTCTGTCTGTTTCCTTTATTTATGTTTGTTACACCGACTTTATTGTTTGTTTATTACTTACAGCAAATGAAATGTACAATACAATGCAGAAAACCTACTGTCCATTGTCAGTGAGTGCTGGTAGTTTAAATTGTTTACAGGATGTACAAAACCAACAATAAAACGGAGATAATATTTGTAAATATAAAAGTAAAAACTAGAATTTAAGTAGTTTTCTTAGCTAGCACTTGGTTATTTTCTATCCTTTTTTTGTTGCCAACTCATAAGAAAACACAAATATGAATAAAAACTTAAATATACGAGTACCAGTACATTTACTATCTATATGTATTTATATAAATAGTAGTTATAACATTACTATCATTATATACATTTGACTGATTTTTATGAAGAAGTCAGTTTTGAGTGGAACTCCTTCTTTTTCTGACTTAGGTACCTCCTCAAAAAATATTATTATAATTTTTGTATAAATTTTAACTATATCATTACTATTGCAGTTCGCATTTATAGTTTGTTAGTTTTAGCTTGTTTTTCTTATTTTTTATTTTTTTATTATGGTTATTTTATTTTTCCACAATTTTTAATATTTACATACCGCAAACGTAAAGCAAATGCAAAATGTGTTGAAAATTCTTTAAAATATCATGTGTGTTGTTAAAAAGTCACGTAATAAACATTCGTATGTCTCGACGAAATCATTTTATTGCTGCGGAATGTTATAATGTGGTTAAGTCTGTGGAGAGATTTAGCAACACTCACTCTTGCATATGTATATGAAAACATACATTTGGTTTCTTAAAGTGCCTTGGAAATATGAAAACTAACATTGCGCTAGAGGTTTTTAGTTAAGCAAACGTGGTTTAAAACTTACATACTCATATGCGTATGTATTAGCTTGTTTTATTTCCTCAAACATTAGTGGTAAATATTTAATGATTTAAAGTTGATGTTTTAAAATACATAAAGTCAAAAATTATTTTACTATTGTTAGTTCCATGGCGTATACTTAATAATTAATATTGAACAATTAAAAATAACTTATACGTTAAATATCATACATACATTTTGAGGTCTTTAATTATTGGGTTCTTGTATTCTTTATGTTAATTATTATTTAAATCGATAAAAAATATTTGAGGTTTAATCGGTTAATCGAATCATTTTCATAACAATTTTTGTGGAAATCTCCCTGGGTAATTCCAAAATATATCAACCTTAGTTGATCATTCGAGTAATGATTGTTCGATTAATCGAATAATTTCTTACGAATACTTATTCAAACAATTTAAAAATTACCATTTTCGAATAACAAATAAAACAAGTCTTTCAAAATGTTTAATTTAGGACTTGAATAAATGAAAATAAAAGCTACAGCATAAAATATTTTTGTATTTTGTAAAAAAAAGGCTGAATGATTTTAGAATTGATTTCTAAAGATGAACATATGCTGGCGAAATATTAGCAGAATCGCAATTAATAATTAAAATATTAACTTAGATTAAAGTGGTGTTGAAAGTGATGGCGAATGTTATTTGAAACGTATTTGAATTCAAGATTATGCCCAACATGCTCAAATTTTGTAAAGCATAGCTCCAAAATGGAAACTAAAGAGTTTGCTACACAGAGAACACAGATTCGTGATAGCCAACGAATTTGTTGCCAATCGAATGGTTATACCTTAGTGACTAAATTTTAATGTAGTGCCTACAAAATGTTAATAGGGGTAACACAAGTTTGATTGCTTTAACCGAAATTCTTCTTTGTCAACTGACTTTCTGTTGTTAGAACCGAAAAATTCTATGTGTGCAACCGAATCATTCGATTGGCAACAAATTCGGTTGCTATCACGAATCTGTTGTCTCTGTGTAGTCAATTGTTTTGTAGATTGTCCGGCAGGGAATATGATCAGAATATTTATGAGGAAAATTTAATGATAAACTTTGTTTTCGAATGTTTTTTTTTAATATTATCAATACTTGAATTGTTAATTTTAACGTGATTTTCTGTGTTTTTAAGAATAAAATTGTTCGAACAAGTTAAAATCTCCTATTCGAATTATTCGTTTTATTCGAACAAGAGAAAAATCGAATAATTTGAATACTAATATCTAACCCAAAAGTAGAGTATGTTTTGTTTTTTTTAAATTCGCACAAATCATGGGGTTTGATTTGTGCGCGTCTGAGTTCAAATTACTTTAGAACTATTAGTCAGTCTTGATCTCGTATTAAAGATATTGCTACAAAATTGAATTTAACGGTATGTAACAGCTGCTTGTAACATTCATTGTGTTTATAAACATCACTAGAAACAGATTCTTATAAAATATAAAAAGCACATGTAATCAATGTGGACATACAACATTCGAGTTTTTCTGAAAATCGCTAGAAGATGGCGCTGGTGTATATAAACACTGGTACCATGAGTATCCACTGGTACATTGAGCCCCTAAGAAATTATATCCCCGACTAGTAATTTATGACAGGCATAACAATTTATTGTCTTAAATATAAAAAAAATACCCTAATAATACTCCAGAAAATATTGATCGATCTCAATTTCGATAAAAATCTCAAATTGGCTGCTCATTGGTCGTTAATGGGTTAATTCTGGATAGGAATTTTTATTTTAAAATAACAAAAAAAACAAAAACTTTTGTAAATTCTTATCAACAACATTAAATAATTAGCATTAAACAAATTACAAGACATACAAAAAAAAACTTGTAAATTTTTGCAAAATATTTTTAACTTGCAATTTCCTTAGTTCACAAAATTATTTGCCAAATAGTTTCATATTTTTACGCAGCAACAGCTAAGTTTCTTTTATATGTGAGATATTTTTTTTTCTTTTAAAAATTAAGTTTTTCTGCACAGCAAGCGTGGAAAAAAAAGGAAAATGTGTTGCATATATAAGAATGTGTTTCTGCATAAATGTTACTTAAAAAAATAAAACGAAAGGAAACTTTAAGGTCAAATTGTTTGTAAAATACATTAAAGAGTCATGTTTATATGAAGCTTTTTATTTTATTTTTTTCAAATGTCAAGTATTTTGTTGGCAGCAAAAACAGAGTTTAGTGCGTTTCAGTTGAAGAGACTCAGGTGCAGTAAAAAAATGTAATATCTTTATTTAAAAATTGTTTTAGTAGCTGTAATGTAAAAATTTCATTGGATAGAGGAGACAGTAAGTGAATTTATTTGATAAGGACTAATAATATAATTCTAGAAATATTTTACAATTTAAAGACAATTGGAATCTGATGGTTTTAAAATAAAATTTTATATTTTGATTAATATTCACCAGAATTTGTTTAAATAAAAGAAACTTTTTCTGTCATGGCTGGTTAGCGGGCGGACATTGCCTTAGAGAGTATTTTTTTTAATGTTGTGCAGTAAATTAAATTTCCGTAATGTCTTATTTAGCTGCATGTGTTCTGATCCTCTTCTCCACTCAACTCTTCGTTTTTATTTTATTTTTTTTATTCATTACTTATTTAGTGCATGATGACATTTAAGTTGTACCTTTTACCAAGATGTTTTTTACCTAGTTGTTCATTTATTTATTTAAGTACTTTCAGTACTAAGTAGTTTTCCTTTAATCCATTTATTCATTGAATCAGTTGTGTGTGTATACATTTTTTGTGAAAACATTTTACGCTCTTAGTTTTTTCGTAGCATATGAATATTTAATAGTCAAATATTACTTAAGTATTTCCTTACAGTTTTTTCTACTTATGTGTATTTTATTTTTTAAAACTTATTTTAATAAAATTGTTAAAATGGGAATGAAATAGTAAGAATTAAGTTTTCTTTATTAAATTAGTAAGTATAGGGTAAGATAGAAGGCAAATAGTCTAAAAACCTAAGTAATGATAATTATTTCCTTAGCACATTCGGGGATTTTCGAAATAAATGCAAAAAAAATTTAATAACTAAAATGATACCCCGAATTTAATAAAATATATCACAATATAAGATATACAGTGGAGTTTAAGCATGAAATTTGGACTTCATAAAGTCATCATCATCAAAGAATATTGGAGGTATATTGAAATTGTCATTTTGTTTGTAACATATCGAAATATCGATCTTAGAACAAAAGTAAGTAGGAGACCTATATTCGGCTGTGCCGAATCTTATATACCCTTCACCAAATTATACTATAGAATACAAATTTTTAGGTTAACAAAATTGTTTTTGAAAATTTAAAAAAAAAAATTTCCAACATATTTCTCTCGATGTTTTTTTTTATTTTTTTTTAAATTTTTTTTTTAAAGTTATTAGTAAAAAAAAAATGTATGACAAAAAAATATTTTGGTAATACAAAAATTTGGCTTAAAAAATATTTTTCCCGATTTTGACCTATTGTAGGTCCACATTACTACAGCTTTATATACATCGTTGCAACGGACTTTGAAATATCTATCATAAGATATCTATATTGTCTAAATTAAATGACTTAGTACTCCAGATATAGATAAAAAATAGACAAAAAATTGAGGTTGTCCCGGTTTTTTCCTTATATCTCAGCCATTTTTGGGCCGATGTTTTCGATTTTAAATAGCGACCGAGCCGGAAGATTTCTCGATGTATTGATGTATCAATCATGTTTGTAAGCCTCCAAGGCTACGGAAAGTTGATTTCAACATACAGACGGACATGGCTATGACTGCTATTTGTAGAAATTACAAATTTATACATACTTTTACCACTCATAGTGAAGGATATAAAAAGTATATATATCCTGGGTCCTCATAAGATTCTATCGAATATCAAACACAAGCAAATAATGTGGCGGTTCGATTCCCACACAAGGCAATATTTGTTTTTTTCTTTTAGCTACATATTCTTGTTGTGAATGTAACTACTTATACCTGTACTGAATGTAAGTACATTTATAAGCAGAACCCATGATTTTTTTCAAATCTCTATAACAAAATAGTTTCATTTCAGTCAAATAATAAGTACTTATCACGTTGCTCCAACATAACTTGCTGGCTTACTATGTAAGTAAAATGCTTACTGGGAAGTTACTGCTGACTACAGCAGTAACTTTTTTTTCTAATAAACATTCATTTAAGCCGGATGGGTAGGAAAATACCCAATAATAGATTTGTTTTAGAAAACTTATAAATAACATCAGTTGAGACATATAAGGTAATTTTTTGATGGGGAATCAGCTGGTCTAATGTCTAAATTCAAAAAATCTGAACTTAAACAATTGTTTTGGAAGATTGGGAGAATGGAATTACAATAAATCCTTTTGTATCCATATAATCTTAGATGTTCTCTACTTGAAAAACTATACCCTAAGCTGTCATCTCAAAAACTTCAAATCGACACTGGGATATTTAACAGAGCTTCAATGAAGAAATTATCACAATATTAACTACTCAATTTTATGTATATCAAACAAAAAACTAAAATTTTGTGAAAATGAGCGAATTCACGTAATTGTGAATAAATTCGAAAATAATCAATCGATATTTATGATCGATATCTCATTTTGTTTCTATTACATGTGGCTTTACGATAATGTAATAAAACTGAACAATTTCTACCATTTTCTATTTTTCATGATTTTTGTTTAACCACAAAATTTGCCATTTTCACTTAAAAAATTTATTTTTTGCTTCAATTTATTATTATAACTGCGAAACTACTGAGCCGATTGAAACGCAATATATATGTGAAAATTTGTACATAGTATGACAAAAATGTTTTCAAAATTGAATAAATCGAAAGAAGAACATTAACCACTCAATTTTATGTATATCGAACAAAAAACTAAAATTTTGTGAAAATGAGCGAATTCACTTAATTGTGAATAAATTCGAAAATAATGAATCGATATTTATGATCGATATCTCATTTTGTTTCTATTACAAGTGACTTTACAATAAAGTAATAAATATGAAATTTTTTGACGTTTTAGATTTTTCATGATTTTTTTAAAACAAAAAAAATAGCTATTTTCACGCAAAAGAATATATTTTGCTTCAATTTCGGACTAACCCTTTTTGAGTTATCATTAATTATGTGGAGAAACGTCTAACAAAATTTATAATTTTACTTAAAAATTTAAAAAATAAAATCTTTTCAAAGAATTGAAAAATGTTACCATTTCTGTAGCCATGGCGCATCAAATGCTGTTGACCTGTGATAATCAGTGATCACTGATATTTTCCACCAAACTCAATTTTTACATGAAAACTAAAAATCGACTGTAGTTTCTTAAAAAATCTATGATCTATCTATGATCACTTATACTTTTCTTCAAAAATAGATTTTGACATAAAAACCTAAAATCAACTGTATTTGATTTAAAAAAGCTTCAATTAAGAAAAGGATGCTAATTTGTGATCACCAGGGAAACCAAAATATGCAAATTCATGTTTTTTCTTGTGAGTCTAATGGGCACATGGATAAGATATTTACACGTTTCAGAACTATTTAAGAATTTTGGCATCGATTTGTTAGTTTGCATATTTTACCCTTAAATATGCAAAATTGGCAAAAAAAAACTCAACTGAAAACCATGGTAGCAGTAGTAATGATAAAACACAAAGTAAAAAAAAATTAAAAAAAAAAACTTGTTGTCAATCAATTTCATGTTTGCCTTGCAAAGGATCTATGAACTTTGTAATTATAAAAATTTAATTAGATTCTTGAAAAGAAGACATAATTTCCTACAGTTTGGTGTATAATATAAGTGACTCCACTCAAAATGTAGTTTGATACATTTAAGATAAATATTTGTTCTAGAATACAACGCAATTTTCGAATTGTTGTCATTATTGATTTGAATAAAAAATGAATATGACATCTTGGAAATTTACCATAACTTTTAAATAATACGAATTACAATTTTAGTTGAAGTTATTGTATTTACAAATTTATTAATTATTATTATTTTTTGTTTGTTTTTTTTAGCATTTTGTAAAGAAGATGAGGGGTATTAATATTAATAAATGCCATTAATCGAAAAAAATCCATGCTGTATTCAAAACAAAAAAATAATTATTGCATAAATAAAAAGAGTTACAAACTACACCATTTCCAATTGTATTTCAGAAGTTTCTAATTGAATTTCATAATATTCCATTTATATTTCAGAATTTTTAAAATGTTTTTAAGAATTTTATAACTTTATTGCAAAAATTTCCAATTGAATTTCAGAAAATTTAAGTAGCAATAAAAATGGATATTTCTAAAACACAAATAGAAATTTCTGAAAAAGAATTGGAAAATTCTGAAATACAATTAGAAAATTCTTAAATATAAATTACAAATTCAATTGGAAATTTTTGAAATTTTGACAATTAGAAACTTCTGAAATACAATTGAAAATGGTGTATTTAAACCATACTCATTCTGCGCTACACTGTAATATATTTCATTTCATTACAAATTACATAAATCATAGAGAAATACACATAGAGCGGAAACTAGTAAGAAACTCAAACAAAAAAATTACTCAAAAAAGTTACACATACGAGTGTTGTTTTTGTTTTCACATAGTTTTTTTTACTAATACATTTTCACCACATAGGTTTTTGACAACTGAGTTAGGTCTTTGATAGGAGAGTTTCCGCTCTATGTGTTTTCTCTATGACATAAATTTGATTTATAATTAAAAACTGTTTAACAATTCTATTCATTGACAATATTAGATTTACTCTGTTACTCTTTTCTTGTATTTTTTTTTTTTGTTCAAACTTGACAAATCCTTTTAGGTCTACTCTATAAAAGCTGTGTCTGTTTACAGTTGTATGGTTATAAATGTGTAAGTATTTATTTTCACGTTGAACAAACATTTACTCGGTTTGATTACAAAAATCTTGGTACATTTCTGCTTTTGTATGCCATGAATAAGCAAAATGAGAAAAAAAAAACAAGAAAACGAACGATTCCTTCATGCATTTGACTTATTATCCTACAACAAACAAAAACTATATTCAGACATTAAAGATATATCACACACACACATGCAATACACATACATACTTATACAAAATGTGAGTGAGTGAGGAAGTGTGTGTAACACATATTCGACCAACAACGATGAAAAGCAACCAACTAAACAGCCAACAAATGACAAACATGGTGCATTTGATAATAATAATAAAATACTAATACAAACACACTTACATTCTCGTCAATCTATGTGGGTGTAGGTGTGTGTGGATGTGGTTGGTTTTGTACAGTAGAGAAAGAGATTTATTTACCCAAGGTTTGAGTTGCTGAGTAGATTGTACGTGTGTGACAGACTTTTAATTTAATTTTACAAATACTTTGTATTTTAAATGTATGTGTTTGTGTGTATGTATGTATGTTTTTGTTAGACAAACAATGACGTTGTTTGCGTGTAGAGTGCATACAAATGCAGGCTTGTAGGAAATTTATTAAGGGCCCTTAATATAACGGTGCTACAGTGAAAAAGAAACTTGAAAAACGAACTAACTTCTAAATTTGAGAAACACCCTAAAATTTAGAAGTTATTCTAAAATAACCGTTTTCAGTTATGTTAGTCAACTGTAACTCAGTCAGCTTTTGTCCGACTTTAAATTTGTTAAGGGGTTTGGAAAGAAAACTGATTACGCTTTAAAATGACGTGAATTTTTTGATACATTTGTAAGTTATAAGTATTTTTTTTGTTAAGAATATCTAAAAATTGCTTTTCATTGCTTATTTTGATATGAAAGTTTATAAAAATTGATATTAAAATATATAAAGAAAATTTAGTTCTTAACAAAACTTGGTTTTAATTTTTCAAAGCGGATGAAAATTGTAAAAGTTATTCAACATTTCATTAACACCTTTTTTAGGAGTTTCTCCCCAGCGGACATAATAAGGTGAATGCATCTCATAATTGATTTTTGCAAATTTTTGAAATTAACCATAAAACAAGTTCTATCGTAAAGATAAGATGTCAAGAATTAAATATTTGCAAAAATTATAGTTATTATGTCAACAGAAGTATTCGAAAATGGCGACAGAACAGACTACTTCTTACTTTAAAGATTTGGTGAGGTAAAATTATACCATATTCAAGGCGTATTTTTAATATTTATAATTATTTTTTTTGGACTGTTATACCTTGTTGGAAAGGCTATCTTGTTCAGATTCAATTTTTGTTATGAGTTTTATACATGTTGTTAGCAGATTTTAAATTTATTCATTTAAAATATATAATGTTTTTTGGCTTATCTACGCAACTTTGACTAAGATTTTAACTGTAGGCGCCGTTTTCCTCCGACCTAGTTTTAACATAGAATTAAACTCTATCTTATTAGCTAAAAGATATATCAAAACTAGCTGCCTTTTCGTGCCTAGATACAAATACCATGCAAAACTGTTGAGCTACTCAGAAATTAAAAAAAAAAATTATCAACTTTTTTGATTTTATCTGCTTTTCATTACTTATTTTGATATGAAAGTTTATTAAAGTAAAAAACAATATATAAGGAAAATTTAGTTCTTAAAAAATCAATGTTTAAATTTTTCAAATCGGATGAAAATTGTGTAGTTTAACAGCCTCTCCCGCTCATTCTATTGAAGTAGCAGTACCCATTTTACATTACTTTATTAGCTTACCTCCTTGCCTGCAATATTTCCATATAAATGAAATTAATTTGGCCAAGCGTTTAAAAGATATGAATTTAATTCCACTAAATTAGGGTTTTCTCCCACTGTGCAGCGCATATGAATAAAAAAATCAAACAAATATTTGTACAGTTTTTAATTTACAAGGTAAATTTTTTATAACATTTGCAAATATAAACCGATTTTAAAAACTAATGTCTCGTTTGTTTCTATGTAAAATTGTCCTTAAAACAATGTGCAATGAAAACTGTTTTTTATAGAAAAAAATTTAAATAACTATTGTTGAATTTGAAAAATTACGAACAAAAATTCGATTAAATATAAATTTTTTTAGACGTTTCGCCACATAATTAATGATAACTCAAAAAGTTTTAATCCGAAGTTATTAAAATAAACTCAAAAATGTTAAAATTGACATAGCCTTTAATCCGTTTATATATTGTGTTTCAATAGGCTAAGTAGTTTCGGAGTTCTAATAACAAATTGGAGCAAAAAATATATTTTTTACTTGGAAATATCAATTTTTTTTTTCAAAAAAATCATGAAAAATTTAAAACGGCAGAAATTGTTCAGATTTATTACTTTATCATAAAGCCACTATTATACGAAAAAAATGAGATATCGATCATAAATATCGATTGATTATTTTCGAAACTATTCACAATTAAGTTAATTCGCTCATTTTCACAAAATTTTAGTTTTCCGTTTGATATACATAATGTTCTTCTTTCGATTGATTGAATTCTGAAAGCATTTTTCCTCTGCTATGTACAAATTTTCACATATGTATTGCATTTCAATCGGCTCAGTAGTTACGGAGTTATAATAACAAATTGATGCAAAACATATATTTTTGACGTGAAAATAGCAAATTTTTTTGTTTTAAAAAAATCATTAGAAAACGAAAATGGCCAAAATTGTAAAGATTTATTACCTTATCGCAAAGCCTCATGCAATAGGAACAAAATGAGATATTGAGCATAAAAATTGGGGGATATTTTTCGAATTTATTCACAATTAAGTGAATTCGCTCATTTTCACAAAATTTTAGTTTTTTGTTTCATATACATAAAATTGAGTAGTTTCTTCTTTGGATTGATTAAATTCGCTTATTTCACAAAATTTTTATACTTTTTCAAAAACAAAATGTTGATTTATCACAGGTTTATTTAAATATTTTTTATGATTTTGTAATCCTTTGTAGTAGGGCCTTTAAGAACCTGTAAAACAGTTACACTACTCTCTTATATGCTCATAAGTACATGTACCTTTATATCGGTGTATGCATTGAAGTTGAGGCTTTAGTAGCGAGAATATTTTAAAATTGATTTTGCAAAGAGTTAAAATTTGTACATTTCAAGCCCAAAAGCTGTATTATGAGGCTCAAACCAATACACAACGAAGATTCCTTTGAGACTTGAGGCAAATACACATGTACAAACAACTCAAACAGACAAATACACACACATACACAAACACACAGCCATATATAAGGAGTGAGATCGAAAAAACCTTAAGACACGTTTTTCCTTAAAACGTTTAACTTCGGTATTAATTGATATTTTTGTCAAATTACTTTTGAGAAGTATGTCAGTTACTAAAATTATTAAATATTTTCAACAAATTCCAACTTGGTCCTACAAAAGATTGGCCCAGAAAACCTTGTTCTGGTAGAAGAAATGGTGCACATGATGTTTCTAAAGCCAATAGATAGAAAGCATTTTCAAAAGAGCTCCCAACACATCTGGTAGGAAAGCAGCTCAGTACTCGGACTATTTGGTACGAAAAGTTAAAGACAATGCATGTTTAAAAACATACAAGGATAAAAAAATATACTTGCTGAATAAAGGATGACGAAACGTAAGTTCTGGAAAATTTTTCGCAGCATCCGGGTCAATATTTTTATGTTGCTGATGCTCGAGGGAATGTTGTATTAAAGTTTAAGACCCAATTTTCTTGCTATGGCATTGCTTGCGGCAAAATAAGATAAACATTTGTTACAAAGGCCTTACAAATACCGAAATTTACATCAAGTAATGTTTGCAAAACAGGATGCTTCCATTCATAAGACTTCTTAATGTGTCCAATTATTTTTGGCTTGATTTTGCATCCTGTAACTATGGAAAGCAAGGTCTTGAGTGGTACAAGAACAATAATGTGGTATTTGTAACAAGAGATGCAAATCCTCCAAACTGGAGGTAAGGCCAGTGCGGCTCCTCAACTATAAAAATAATATTTTTGTAAGATGTAATAAAAATTTAAATCAAATAGAAAAAAAATCAAAACCGTGGTTTCTTTTTTATTAACATTTATTTATGTTAAGATTTTTTCGATCTCACTCCTTAGCATACCTATACTAATACAGCAACAATAACGAGGTACTACGTAAGTAAACTGCTTAAGTTAAACATATGCTTTAGTTGACTTTAAATGAAAAATACTCGCATACATCCACTGCTTCTCATTTTCTTCATCTAAATAGGTACATTGTACATATATGGGGCGAAACGAAAAAATTTGGATATAAAAAATGTATTTTTTACTATAAAGCGGGTGAAGCAACTGCCCAACCACTTCATTCTAAATACTTTTTAACAGGTATTGCTTAATAAAGTCGAGCCTTGTCATGATGGAATATTACGGTTTCGTGTCTGGGCGCATATTCAGGGCATTAGCTTGCTTCAAACAAATCAGATTCATTCGGTACATGTTCTCTGTGATGATCTGGTCAGATTTCAGCAGCAGAGAATTACATTATCGCCATGGATATTTGTCTTTGGTGTCGATTCCGGTTATTGTAATGGTCACATTTATCATCGCAAGTAATGGTGCAAAAATTATTTTCTTTGAGCAAAATTGTTGTTTCCTCCCATATATACAATATAAATACTTGTATAAAAATGTGTGTAACTTAATTTGTATGAGTGTTTGTATAAGTGTATTTGTATTCTAAAGAAGAAAACAACAGCAGCAGCAGCAATGAAAAAAAAAGTAACGTAGAACGTAGAGAGTAAACATGGCTTACATCATTCAAGAAAGAAAATTGAATTTTAGAGCACAAAGCAATTTGAAAAGCGTGTCTATGTATACCAAGAGTTATAATGCTAAAAACATACACTCACTCATTCATTCATTCACACACATACACCTACACAAATACACATACATAGACATAGTAGAATATATGTATACAACATTCATTTAACTTTATATTTACCCACTTCTTTATAAAATACTTATAGTTTATAATAAAGCCAACAGCCAGCGCCAGAGACAGAGTCACAGCCAAAGCAATGTTTGGTTCGTTGGTTGGTTGGATGGTTGTTTGTCGTCCTTTGCTGTTTTTGTTTTATTTTTAATTTTTTTTTGCTCAACTTTCTTGTAACTCAGTTTCTTGTGTTTTGTGTCGTTTAAGAAAACAAAAACCGTCGTCTTGATGTTCTTAACATAACGAACATTCCTATGGTACATAATCGCACACTTAAACACATTCACTTAAACCCATGATCACATCTATACATACATACATACACACATATGAATACATATACATGCATACGTAGTTAGTTAGTGGTTCACACTAATACAGGAGTTCTCAAAAAGTGTTTTTAAGTAGTGGACATGAATGTGACTGTCAAAATGTCAGTGTTCTGAGAATTACAGTGTCTCATACCTAGCAAGTAAGAGAGGCTTTGCCGAATCCTATATACCCTTCAATAATTATACTTTAAAATAAAAATTTTAAATTTTTAGATAAACAAAATTAAAAAAAAATTTGTTTAATTTTTTTTTTTAAATTTACTTTTATTAAAAAATTAATTATGAAAAAGAATTTTATAATAAAAAAATGTTTTTGGTGAAAAGAGTTTTTTTATCCGATATTGACATATAATGTACGTGACATTTGTAGAGTATTTCAAGAGTATCTGAAAAATAATGTGGTCTTTATATTCCATTCAGAGGGTACTATATTTTAAAAAAATAATAAGTTCTTTCGAAACATTTTTACCCAAAATATCTAGCGAAATAAGGGTATATAGCACGTGACATAAAACGTAAGTAATTTTGAGGTACATGTAGAAATATGCGAAAATTTGCGAATCGTAAAACCAAATATTTCTATATACCCTTCAATAATTATACTTTAAAAATTACTATATATACTATAAAAATTTAAAAAAATTAAAAAAAAAATTTGTTTAAATTTTTTTTAATTTTAAAATTTTTTTTTTTAAATTTACTTTTATGAAAATATTAATTATGAAAAAGAATTTTGTAATAAAAAAATGTTTTTGGTGAAAAATAGTTTTTCACCCGATATTGAAATATGGGCACGTGACATTTGTACGCCTATTGAGGGACTAGATTTTGCAAATATTAGAGTATCTGAAAAATAATGTGGTCTTTATTCCATTCAGAGGTAAATAATAAGTTCTTTCTAAACATTTTTGTCAAAAATATCTAGCGAAAAAAGAGTATATAGTAAAACGGAACAGACATAAAACGGAAGTAATTTTAATATTTCTATATAAAAATTTTTGTTTGCCCGATATTGACATATTGAAATAGGTGTAATTCCATATCATCGTACGTGACATTTGTACGCCTATAGAGTGGACTAGATTTTGCAAATATAAGAGTATCTGAAAAATAATGTGATCTTTATTCCATTCAGAGGTAAATAATAAGTTCTTTCGAAACATTTTTGTCAAAAATATCTAGCGAAATAAAACGGAAATAATTTTGAAGTACATGTAGAAATATGCGAAAATTTATGAATCGTAAAACCAAATATTTCTTCTTTACAATCCATCATATTTAAATATAAACAATCATTCGGTGATTTTATAATAAATAATATTTAATATCGTACGTGACAGATTTTTCTCTTATAGGAAAACAACATATGAGGAGCCGCAGAACAAGAGGTACTTTTTCACATATTTTCAAACATTGGTTTTTTGGTATTTTTATAATATTTGGGTTGAAATCTTCTAGAAACAATCAAGTCAGCACAATTTTTTTAATTTTTTTACTAAGTAAATGAGTTCTAAAAAAATTTGTGCTCAACGAAACGTACAACACTAGTATAAAACGAAAAAAAATTATTTAATTTGTTTATATATTAGATCAGGATTAAAAACTTTCATTTAAAATATTATCGTTTAAAAAAAACGCATAAAAAACATATGTGATGTATCTATTGATAAGTAAGAAAGAAACTTGTTCCAGGTACATGCAGTTTTTTAAGGTGTCGAAATAAATAAAACTCATTTTCCCAAAAAATTTTAATATTCGAAAAAGTGCTGCGACTCCTCATATACTCTGTAAATATATGTATACAAACACTAAAAAAATAAATAGAAAATAAATATGTATATATTCGGTTTCAATAAACAATTTGATAATAGCATCTTCTTCAGAAAAAGATTGGAAATAGTGAACAGTTTTAAAAAAATTCTACGTTTATCATTAAATTAAAAATATGTCACATCTAGTTTTTAATTTTATAATAACATATTTATTAAAATCAATCAGCCTTAATATTATTATCCGTATGCTTAAAAACGTAGGCATGGTAGCAGATTTTCTTAAAACAGTAAAATTACCAATAGTATTTTATTGAATTGCTTAAAAATTATACTAAAATAAATTTTTTCAAAATAATTTTTTCTGCTATTCATGGAAATCCTAAAAATCTCCTTAAGTCTTGAAAATTTATTAAGATATCTTAGTAGGGAAATTTCTTATGAGCTTTCAAATCCCAAAAAAGTAAAACAAAATTAAAGGAATTCTTATATTTCTTAAAATCATTTTCAAGTTCGAAATTTTAATAAAAAATGTAGAACAAACCTTTGCAGATGACATGTTATAGATAACTATAACTACGAGTATTCTACTAATAGCACTTGTAAATAACATATCTTTTTGTAAACCCCTTTAAATAACCATATATCTATTTTTTTATATGTTAGACATACAACTTGTCATGTTTTACGTTCTGTTTGTCTTGTGTTTTTTTTTTTTTGTCTTATGCTTTTGTCTTTTCTAATCTATTTTTGGTCTGTTCAAGTCTGTGTTCAATTCTTGGAAAAATCTTTAGTCCATAACTATGACTACTGCCATTTCGTACTACTACTGATGTGGCAGATGTCTCCTGTGTCTGTGTCTTATGTGTTTGTATGTGTTTTTGTTATTTTTTTTTATTCCTATGTATTCAACAAACAAATGCTACTTTTATTTTTTAGTAAATCCTGCTTTATTCTGATTTGTGTTTGTTTTAAAGATCTTTATGCAATTATAATGTTGCTACTGAAAACACAAACAATTTGGTCTATCCTAAATATCCGTCCGCATAACTATAAGTATGTATGAATGAATGTACAGATAGATGTATGTGTTGGTAAGTTAAATATCCTATACAAATGCATGTATTTAGCTGTGTATATGTGTGTGTGTACTTGTGATTTTACTGTTAAGTTGTTATATGCATAATGAAAATTTGTAAAATATTTATATTTACTTACTTGTAAATATGTTTAAACTTATATGTACACACAGCCTCAAAAGTGAGTAAACACCAGTGAATTTTTTTATTTTTTTAGATCATGTCCTTATAGTCCGACTTAATTTTCTTCTTTTCAGAACCGAATCTATTATTCAGATCAATCTCCAACAAACCGAAACTTTGAAATTTTAATCGATGGATAGATTTTATAATTTTTATTGTCTTAAAAAAATCAAATAATTTGTGGTGTTTACTCACTTTTAAGGCTGTGTGTATGTGCAATAGAGTGACCCTTATTATTCACATTTGGAATTTTTGATGTTTCATTTTAATTATATACAAAATTTCTTCAAAATACATTTCGTAGCCTGTTTTTTAATATATAATTCCATATTTGTCTATAACACTGTCCAAAAAATTGAGACTTTTTGATTGCAACAGAATAGCGACCCTTTAATTCTGAAAGGACATGTTGATCATTTTTGTAGAATAAACTTCTAGTCCAGCTGGTCTGATTTTTTTTATAGTGGGTCAAAGTTTTAATTTTTTGGTCGAAGGTAGCTTAATATTAAATGAAAAAAATCTTGTATGTTAATGTCTGAGAGAATTTCTATTGTCAGAGTTATATTGGGGAATTTTATGGAAATCATTTTTGTGGAAGATCTTAACCCTCTAGCCCCGTGTCATTAGGGGTCAATTAGATCCTTTTTCGAGAACATCAAAAAAAGTCCTTTCAAAAAGGACATTCAAATGCTGTTGGATAGTGTAGTTAGAATCGAAAACAATTAGGGTATTCAAATTGCTCTGTTTTTCTCTTGTTCGAATAAAACGAAGAATAAGAGATTTTAACATGTTCGAATAATTCCATCACACGTTTAAAATTAATTGAATTATTCGAATAATAAAATATTTTTGTAAAAATATAAAGAATGAAGTTTAGATTTTTTTTAAAATTTTATTTTTCAGGAAAAACAGAAAATAACATTAAAGTTATTCAAGTATTGATAATATTAAAAAAACATTCGAAAACAAAGTCTATCATTAAATTTTCATCAGAAATATTATGATCAGATTCCCTCCCGAACAATCTAAAAAACAATTGACTAGCAAACTCTTTAGTTTTCGTTTTGGAGCTATGCTTTAAATAATTTGAGCTAATTGGATATGATCCTGAATTCAAGTACAATACTGCTACATTTTAACCTTTTTAAAACGTTGGTTTATTTCCTTTAAAAATAACCGGATACATTTTATTGCAAATAAAAGCCGTTTACCCCCAGTAACACGAAGTCTGGTTATGTTTTAACTAATAGTTATACTGACAGTTTTCATACAAAAACAAGTAAGAAAGTATGGTCGGTCAAGCCCGACCATATAATAAACATTTTTCTTTTAAAATTTCAATAATTTAATTTTTGAGTGATTTTCGGAAGTAGGCCTTATATGGGGGCTATGACCAATTATGGACCGATCACCATGAAATTAGGTCGTGTGATTTAAGTCTATATGAAAGTTTACTATGTTGAATTTTGTGAGTATACCAAGATTTTTAAGCGATTTATGCAAGTTAAAGTGATTTTCGGAAGCGGGTCTATATGGGAGCTATGACTAATTATGAACCGATCGTAACACAATTTGGTGACATGAATTTTGTATATATATAGAACTTATTTGGAGAGCAATTTGTGGAGATACATTTATAAATTAAACATTTGTGACCGATAAAGTCCAATTTCGGAAGGACATTTGTATGGGGGCTAGGTGAAATAATGGACCGATTTCAGCCAGTTTCAATAGGCTTGGTCGTTGGGTCGAAAAAATAATATGCACCAAATTTGATCGAAATATCTTCAAAATTGCGACCTGTACTCTGCGCACAATGTTTACATGGACTGCCAGCCAGTCATCCAGCCAACCAGACGGACGGACATCGTTTAATCGACGCAGAAAGTGATTCTAATTCGATCGGTATACTTTAAGGTGGGCGTTAGACTAATATTTTTGGGCGTTATAGACATCTGCACAAACGCATTATACCCTCCCCACTATGGTGGTGTAGGGTGTAATAATTTTAACCGACAGTATAACTATTAGTTAAGGTATAACCATACTTCGTGTTAATGGGGGTTAGTAGTTTAAAATTTGTAACAACTCTTTATTTATTTAAGATGTACAACAGTTAAAATAGTCACTCAGTGTTTTTATACACGTTTATCAATTCGCAGAAATACACACAGACTTTATAATGTACAAATGGCAATGCGGATGATGTCTTTACTTAACGGTGCTTCAAATTAATTCTTTAGTAAATGAACGTGGATAATTTGAAGTCAGACAGTGCATGATCGACGACCGTTTCAAAATCTCATTCGCCATCACTTTAATCTAATTTAATATTTTGATTGTGCTAATATTTCGCCAGAATATATTCATGTTAAGAGGCTAAAATTTCTGTTTCGAAATCAATTCTTAAATCATTCAGCCTTTTTTTTACTAAATAACAAATATTTTATTCCGTACCTTTTATTTTCATTGATTCAAGTGCTAAATTAAACATTTTGAAAGACTTGTTTTTAGAATTGAAACTTCTTGCAGTAGTATTTATATATTTATAGAAGGAGATATCGGACCAATCATCTACAGTGATCAAAAGACTTCCTTTATCTTTAGTTATTTGTCGAATTAGAGAGACAATACAATTGTAAGTCATTATTACTTATTTAAATTTGGAATTATGAAAAATGTTAAGCAATTTAATAATTTTTATTCGATTATTCTACATAAAATTGTTCGAATTATTCGTTATTCGAAAATGATAATTTTTAAATTGTTCGAATAATTATTCTTAAGAAATTATTCGATTAATCGAACGATCATTACTCTAATGAATTTTTTTATGAAATTATTGCTACTTTGACAGAAAACTCGAAACTTCAAATAAACTGGAGAACCTCCAAATATTATTCGATTTTGCTCACATTTTCAGCATTAGGATTTTAAATGATGCAGCACTATTTAATACATTGGGAGCTTCAAATATCGAAAAAGTACAAAGTAAGGGCCACCCTAGTATATATACATATGTACACACGCAATGTGCATGTATGTTCATATGCAAACATATTTGTGGGAAAATCACAGACTTTTGCATTTAGGTATGTTTGTTTATGTGTGGGAGTAGTACTATGTATGTGTAGTATGTTTTTAAGAATGTTTGTAGTTTAAGCAGATTAAAATAAAGTTCTTATGAGGAAAAATTATAATAGAAAATAATGTTTTAAAATATAGAGTTATTGCTCTTATAAACAAACGTTAATTTTATATCTGTTTTGCTTTTAACTCAGAATTATGCAACAGTAAAAAAAAAACTATTGTGGAAAATTAAGTGATCTTAGGGGGATTTTCAGAATTTATTCATTTGTTTATTTCTTCGTTTATTATGCAATAAAATACAAGAAAATTGCATTATTAACTGTTTAATTACAATATATGGTATGTGTATTAAAGCTTATGGGAAACTCAAAACTAAATATTTTCTTTTAATTAAATATTTATTAATACAGAATATTTGTTTAGAAATTACTGAATTTATATTATTTTTTCGAATTTCGTAACATAGACGGATAGTTCTTGTATAGTTGTTTGGATTACATTGTAACACTCTTCGCGCAATTAATATAGTCCATTCTATAGGATTCCCTTTTAATAATACCACAAAAATCAAAAGATTTTCTCTAAGATTCAGTTTTATTAACAAATTCACTGAAATTTATTTTTGGGGAATAAGCTAGTTCATTGGTTGCCAGATTAGCAGGAAATCCTTTCCCAAAAGGATTAACAAAAACTAAAGTTATTATACAAATAAAACTATAGAGTTAATGAGAATTACAGACACTCAAGCTTTATTTGTAAACAAAGTATACCAAGTAGTCCGACTCTTCGACAGCAGTACCTAACTCTAAACATGTGTTAGTAACAAAAATTTGCATGTGTTTGTGTCATAGAGAAAATATACATAGAGCGGAAACTAGAAAAAAACTCAAACAAATAAATTACTCAAAAAAGTTACACATACGAGTATTGTTTTTGTTTTCACATAGTTTTTGTTACTAATACATTCTCACCACTTAGGTTTTTGACAACTGAGTTAGGTCTTTGACAGGAGAGTTTCCGCTCTATGTGTATTCTCTATGGTTTGTGTCTTTTTAATTTTCACCAGACACACAGGTTCTATAAAAATGTTTAATTTTTAATTTATTTAAATTTTGTTCTATTTTTAATACCAAAAATTGAAACTCTGTTCCATAAATAAAATTCTACCACAAATAAAATTGTTTGTCAAAAATTAATAAAAAATTATTTTTTTCATTTGAGCAAAATTAGCGTGTTTCGAAAATAAAAGTGTCCTGCAAAGTATTTGAAAAATTCGCCAAATATTGCGTAGAAGTGTAATAAAGTGGTTCGGCATATATTTAGTCGGAAAATCAAAGATTTGAATATAATCTTCTTCATCGACAGTGTTAAGGCCTCAATTGGGAATTATATGTCATAATCACGAGTGCATTGTATTTAGAAAACCAGGACAACCTCGATCGTTTACCTATTTTTTTTTACCTATATCTGGATTACTAGACACTAATATAGACAATATGGACATCTAATGAAAGTTATTTCAAAGACCTTTGCAAAGGCGTATATAGCGCTTTAGTAAGTCGGACCTACAATGGATCAAAATTGAGAAAAATATTTTTTAATTCGAATTTTTTTTACAAAAAAAAATTTTTTTTTGTCTTAAAATTTGTTTCACTAATAAATATTTAAAGATGACATTTAATAAATAAAAAAAAATTAAAAGTGTTGAAATGTACTTTAAACTAAATTTTTGAAAATATTTTTTTTTTTTAAATTTTGTTTACATCAAAATATTTAAAATTTTTATTTAAAAGTATAATTTTGAACACCCAAATATAGCTGTCTTACTTGTTATACCCTTCACCTTCGTGAGAAGGGTATATATAAGTTTGTCATTCCGTTTGTAATTTCTACATTTTTCATTTCCGACCCTATAAAGTATATATATTCTGGATCCTTATAGATAGCGGAGTCGATTAAGTCATGTCCGTCTGTCTGTTGAAATCAATTTTCTGAAGACCCCAGATATCTTCGGGATCCAAATCTTCAATAATTCTGTCAGACATGCTTTCGAGAAGTTGCTATTTAAAATCAGCAAAATCGGTCCACAAATGGCTGAGATATGAGGAAAAAACCAGGACAACCTCGATTTTTGACCTATATCTGGATTACTAAGACATTAATATAGACAATATGGATATCTAATGATAGATATTTCAAAGACATTTGCAACGACGTATATAAGATCATAGTAAGTTGGACCTACAATGGGTCAAAATCGGAAAAAATATTTTTTAACCCGAATTTTTTTTTCACAAAAAAAAAAATTTTAATTTTTAATTTTCCAAAAAATGAAAAAAACAACTGGAAAAAAAATTTTGTTTACCTAAAAATATTTAAAATTTTGAAGTATAATTTGGTGAAGGTTTTATAAGATTTGGCACAGCCGAATATAGCACTCTTACTTGTTTTTTCTGAAATTGTAAAAAAATCGAGTCAACTTATGGAGAAATTATGGTATTTGAAACTCGAATAATATTTATAGGCCAAACCGAGAGCTATTCATTATTGTGTGATAAAGTTGACAGCATAATGTGCGATTTATGTGAGTTTATTGAAAACATGACATGTTGCTTATTTGATGCAAACTAATGTGACAAAATAATACCCATAAATACAGGGATTCCTATCTTGATTTAAATTGATTGCATTCTAAACTGTCTCTGACTATCTCCTCAATTGCAATATCAATTTGTAACTTATACATACATATGTATGTATTTTATTTTTATATAAACTGATTGCAAACTTCATAATTTTAAATAAATAAACTTGACTGTAAAACTCGTATAAAGATAATTGAATTTCCAATGCTTTTTTCTCTAAATTTCAAAAAAACTGAAAAATAAAAACCAAAAAATGAAAAACTTTAACAACATGATTGTTTTAAATTTGAAACTAAATAGAGAGAAACGACAGTCAAATAAAATCAAATGAAGGAAAAAAAAACACAGTCATAGACAAGCATACATACAAATACAGATTGAAGTAGCATAATAAATATAAAAAAAGAGTAAGAAAGAAAGAAAAAAAAAAGTTTAATTTAATAGAAAACTTTCACTTGAAAACCAAAAATAAAATAGGAAAAACATGGAGGAAACTAAAGGATAAAAAATAGAACTAATTTAAACAAATACATATGTATGTACGAATGTACAAAATTACATTCACAAACATAGAGCTCACCCACACACACACACAGTGGGAAAAAAGGATAAATTTAAATAAATATAAAAAATTGAAATTGTTCATGTGTGTTTGTTAACTACGTGTATGAGGGTAATGTATCCCTGTGTGTGTGTTTTGGAGTTTTTTCTTCTTCTTCTTATATTTATTTTTAACACACATTTAGGAAAACTTAAAAATAAAGAAAGCTAGAAAAAAAATAATAATAAAAAGAAAATAGAAAATATAATGTTAAAATATCTTTTAAAAATAGCAAACGACTGATAATAAAATTCCCCAAAGCAAAAGCCGGAGCTACAAAAGAGTACGATTGCTAACGATATGGCTGCTTGGGTATGGGAATAATGTACGTATGATACGTACTTTTTATTTTTCCTTGAAATTTTTGTGTCGTCATGCCAAATAGGCAACGCAGTGAGGCATAACAAATGCACAAATGGCCAATTCTACTAACAGCAAATACAACAAAAGTACAAACACACGCACACACACACACACTCCATGTTTTATTTTCTATTGCAATCCATACGCTACATGTTTGTAAGTATTTGCCGTTAGTGCATGGGCTTTTGTAGCTGTATTTGTATTTTAACAATATCAAACATTGAAACACATACGCAAAAGAGGACCTGCAAAAGAAACAGTGATAATAAAAACAAGAATAAAAATTGTAATGGAGAGAAGAGCATAGAAAAGTGTACTCATATCAACGCTTCTAATGTCTAAAACAGAACTAAGCAAAACGTATCTGAAGCTAGACAAAAAGGAATGCTACAATAACTGACTGCATGCATTCACATATTTATTTATTCAGTAGGTTGACCCTTATTTATCATTTTGTTGATTTTCAATCCAGCAAAGTTCGAAAACTGTTCTCATCTCAAATGGAAATGCTGAAAATTTGAGCAAAATCGGATAACGTTTAGGGCATAGAATAAACACATAGAACGGAAGGAGAGGGTAATATCAATGGAAAATATTACTCTTTTTTCATACGGGTGATACAATAATAAAATACATGGCAATACATTATCATCAATTAGGTTTTTGACAACAGACTTAGGTTTTTGGCTCTCAGTTACTTATCTAGTTGCCATCTATGGTTTAGAGGTTGCACATTTTATAGTTTCGAGTTCTGGAACAAAGCAGTAGAAATATTTTCAAAAAAAAAAACAAGTAAGAAAGTATGGTCGGTCAAGCCCGAACATATAATACCCTACACCAAGTAAATGAGTAAAAATATTTTTCTTTTAAAATATCAATAATTTATATTCGTGAGTGATTTTCGGAAGTGGGCCTTATATGGGAGCTATGACCAATTATGGACCGATCACCATGAAATTAGGTCGTGTGATTTATGTCTATATTAAAGTTAACTATGTTAAATTTTGTGTGTATACCAACATTTTTAAGCGATTTATGCACGTTAAAGTGTATTCGGAAGCGGGTCTATATGGGAGCTATGTCTAATTATGAACCGATCGTATCACAATTTGGTGACATGACTTTTGTATATATAAAACTTATTTGGAGCGCAATTTGTGGAGATACATTTATAAATTAAACATTTATGACCGATAAAGTCCAATTTCGGAAGGACATTTGTATGGGGGCTAGGTGAAATAATGGACCGATTTTAGCTAGTTTCAATAGGCTTGGTCCTTGGGCTGAACAAATAATATGTACCAAATTTGATCGAAATATCTTCAAATTTGCGACCTGTATTCTGCGCACAAGGTTTACATGGACAGCCAGCCAGCCAGCCAACCAGACGGACGGACGGACGAACATCGTTTAATCGACTCCGAAAGTGATTCTAAGTCGATCGGTATACTTTAAGGTGGGTGTAATATTTTTGGGCGTTACAAACATCTGGACAAACACATGGTGGTGTAGGGTATAAATATAAACATTTTTCTGACATCGTGAACCTAAAACTTGATACCAACAAAAATATCTCAAATCCCAAATTTTACATTTTCAAACGAAATTTCAAAAAGAATTAAAAAATGGTTTTCGAATAAAACAAATGCTAAATAAGAATCACGTGTCACAGAATCTAAGGAGACAAAAATCGAATCTTTAAGATAAAGAGGTCAAAATTGATATGCAACTAGCTTATCAACTTTAATGTATAATACAATAGGTGGCCAGGGTACATGCCACACCCATTTTTTATAAACATGAAAAATTCTTATCATTTCTTTTAAAAATATTGATTATACAGGGCAACAAAATCGAAAAAATGTTAGAGGCTTTTTAAACCACTACACAATTATGCTGTATTGTGGTTCCAGTAGTACAAATATGGTCCAAATTTTAAATTTTATGGAGCAGTTTTTTTTTCCACATAATTTATGATAACTCAAGAAGAGTTAAGCAGATATTACTAAAAAAAACATAGAAAAGTTTAGATTTACATAGCCTTTAATCCATTTATATATTGCATTTTAATCGGCTGAGTAGTTTCGGAGTTATAATAACAAATTTAAACAAAAAATATATTTTTTTTTCTCTGCGAGTTGCTAAGTTTTCCCTAATTAATTTGCCACGTAAAAAACATAAGGTAGACATGTTATTTATCAGTGGATAGGGGATTTTGTCTACTTTTCAATAATGTATATAACTTTTGACAATTTAAAAATTCATGGAATACTTTTTTGAAAAATATGACAAAAAATGCTTTTTATTGAGTTTTTGCATAGATACAAATTTTTCAAATTGAAATAAAATTTTTATTTATGAATATTTTTCTATGAAATTTTACAATTGTATAGAAACAAATTTGGAAATTTGTAATCAGGAATCCCGTAGTTTGCAAAAATAGTATTGAAAAATTCTAAAAATGGGATATTTTCGTTTTTTGGCTAAAATATCCATACCAGGGGCGGGGTTTTCGGAACTCTTTACAAAATAATTAAGAACATATTGGGCCATCTAAAATGAGTTACTATATTTTGATATACTATGCGATTTGAGAATTTTTGCTCTAAAATTAAATTTTTCATAAAAAATAGGCATTTTTTGAATGGACCTGGTCCCCTCGGTGTAAAAATTCAATTTTTTTTTTTTGATTTAGAATATTTAATGTAAAGTTTGCTTCTTAAAAAGTACAAATTCATTATACAGCCTTTTAAAATTTTTTTAGATAACTTAAAAAGAATAAAAGTACTTTTTTCCCAAAAAAATAACGAAAAATAGCCTTTTTTAATTTTTTAAATTCAAATTCCTGTAACTTTGGACTCTCATTTAATTTGATATATAAATCTGCTATTAATCCTATAAAACAAAAATGGAGAAAATCGGGAAATATTTGGAACCGCGGTCATCAAAAAACTAAAGTAGGGTTGGTAAAAATGTTGAAAATTTAATTTTCAAATGCGAATATCTCCTAAGCTATAAGAGATAGGTTTTATGTAGTGCTTGATGAGAAGATTCTATTTATGTATTTTTTTGAAATCGCAACATAAACGAAGAAATATAATTATTTTTAAAATAGAACATACCCGAGGTGTCCTATTTTGGGTACCCCTGGCCCAGCTCCTGGTGGGCTCATGAGGTCCAGTTTCAAAACTTAAACTCGTCAATACTTCCCCTTTACGCATGTAAAATTTTATTCAAATCGGACTAAGGGTTTAAAAGTTACAGATTTATTTCCCTCTTTTTTTTCTCATACCATTGTGCAACGTCTAAAATTAGAGCCACCTTAATGTACATACATATGTAATGTATAAACACAGTCATTTATATTTTGTATTCCCATATAACAGGGGTGATCATCTAAGGACATTCACAACTTTGAAGACAAAAGATATTTAGACAAAATTAAGATGGCATCAATAAAAAATTTAATTATGAATTGAAGTATTTCAAAATAGATAGAAATTTCAATTTATTGTTCCATTCATTAGCAGCATATTTCAACATTTCTGAAATATGTGAAATTATTTCCGAGATTTTAAATTTTATAATTAGTTTTATTTTTTTGCTGATATTCCAAATTTTGCCCTTTGGTAACCAAAACTAGATATAGATATTTTCAAGAACGAAAATAGATTCGAAATTAAATTCGATTATACATTTCCAAATCAAAACCAACACAGACTAATTTTTGTCAGATTGATCTCTTTTTTCAAATTTCCAGGCAGTCATTAATTATTATATGGCTCTTTATTTTTAAGCAAACTATACTTTAATTTCAGTTGTCCACATTGCCAATTTTTTTAATATTGCCATCCTAATACGAATTGCTATTATTTTTAAATTGTTAAATGTTAAACCATACAGTTAGTTGTACTACTAACGAAGCATAAATTAAATAAATTACAGTTAAGAAAAAAAAGAGACGAAGGAACAAACTTTAATTTAAAAACTAGAAAATAAACTTGAAATAAAATAAAAATGCTCTAACATATGAGCACATATGAGGAAATTCAAAACTTAAAGGAAATCATTAAAATATATCTGTATATCAAAAAACTTGGATGAGAAAAATGTTAGGTTACCAATCTGGCAACTCTTAAAGTTATGAACATTTAAATGTTCAAAAATATAAAATAGTATTTGAAAATTACAAAAACTTTATTATTAATTTTTTATCTTTACTCTTGATGAGTGCGTATTTCTACATTTTTCATTTGCGATCCCATAAAGTATATTGTTACGTTTTTACGTCTAAAAACTTTAGTTTTTTTCTTTTTGTATTACGACCTCATCATTCTTGAGGTTGAGTTTGTGCAGATGTTTCTAACGCCCAAAAATATTAGTCTAACACCTACCTTAAATTACACCGATAACTTAGAATCACCGATCGACTTAGAATCACTTTCTGAGTCGATTAAACGATGTCCGTCTGTCTGGCTGGCTGGTCGGGCTTGACCGACCATACTTTCTTACTTGTTTTGATTCGGATTAATTTCTTAAAACGCAAACGTTCTAATTAGGATTTACGTTGGCGGTCATTTATTATTTGTCCAATATTTCCATTTTGGCAATCCCACTTCTGATACCATTTGTTACGTTTTTACCTTTTAAAAATGGTGGTCTATTTACTCTAAATAAATCGTATTATTTTAATCGCAAATAAAAGCGATTTAACAACTCTTTATTTATTTAAATTTACATAACAATTTAAGTAGTCACTCCCTTTTAACACACACACTGGTTAGGGTTCTATAGCTGAAACAAAAAGTCGACTTTTCGAACTTTCGACCTTTTAGTTAATCGACTATTTTCGACTTTCCAACTATGTTCGACTTTTTTCAACTTTTTACCATTTTTTGTAAAAAATACATGGTTTCTACATTGAAATTTATCAAGTCGATAATAAGTAGTTAGAAGAATGTTGTAAGAATTTTGTGTAGAAAAAAGCTTTATTTTATAAACACTTATTTATTATTTACATATATTAGCATACACAACAAAAAATGCAAGTGTACCAAATTGCAATAGTTTTAGTATAATGTTGCAATTAAATTTTTTTTTAACAATCTAAAAAGTCGACTATTATCGACTATTAGACTTTTATCGACTATTCGACTTTTGAGATAACATAATCGACTGTTCGAATTTTTTTCCTACCAAAAAGTCGATTTCGACTTTTTTCAGGAAAAAGTCGATTATAGAAAGTCGACTTATAGAACCCTAACACTGGTAATACAGTTGATGTTAAGTCTAACAGCGACATCAAGTAGTTTCATGAATTATCTAACTCGTTCCACAAATGGCTGAGATATAAGCAAAATAACTCGACTACCTCGGTTTTTTTTTTACTTATTTTTCACCATAAATTTGTTTAGCCAAATTTTTTTTCAAACAATTTTTTTTGCATTAAAATTTTATCAATTTTTTTTCACCGAATTTTCTTTGACCAACAATTTTATATACCGAAACCAATATAACTTTCTTGCGCAATGAGAAAAATAAAAATAAGATTCTTAGATGTCACTACAAAATAGAACTATAGAATTTTTTTAAATATTTTTACTCAAATTCTCCAAAAATTTTTGATTTTCCTCATATGTATATAAATTGCGTACTGATTACACAGGCCAATCTAGAACAAAATACTTACAATACACACATCCTTGTGTAAACTATAGAAATGTTGTGTATGTATTTGAAGCATCAAATGTACAAGAATTTTGTTCAAAAGAGCAACGAAGTAGAATTAAAACGGAAACGCTACACTTAAAGTTGCAGCTCAATAGCGGAAATGCACTCGGATACGGAAATATACTGAGGGTAAAAAAAAAACACACACACAATCTCACTCACTCACATACTAGAAACAACAAAAAGAAACGAGCACACAAATGTTTTCGTGAACATGAAGAAATAAAAAAAAATTAAAATAAGTTCTAACAAATCTGTAAACATAACAACAAGGAATACCAGAAGTATAAACACATATGTAGCATAATGTTCTGAATCTAAAATAATTTCAAATATATTTTTTCATAATCCTAATGAAATTCTTGGCACATCGTTTGTTTTGTTTGTTTGTTTAGCTAAATTTTAAAGAGGTGTAACTGCCTGTATTGATTTCTGGCAGAGTTTTGTGTTTCTTTTTTTTTTACTCAATTTAGTTCACATTTTTTTCACTTTCTAGTATTTTCTATTTTTTTTTGGTACTAAACTAGTGACTTTGTATAAGTATTTAAGAGTTTTTAGAATTTTATATTTTCAGATGCTCTGCCCTAGAAAATCATTTCAGAAAGTTATGAAAAAACTACAACTCAAAATTATCCTTACCCCTAATCTTATGTTTGTCAAAATGCTAATCTACATACCTCAAAAAACCTAATTTTTATTAAACAAAGAGGCTATAATTGCTCTGATTTCACTGCTCTTTAATCACAAGTTAAATTTCTTTCTAATTCATATACATTTTTCTCTTAGACTTGATTTCTCTTTAAAAATCTTACAAATGCAGGCCAACATCATAATCATGTACCAATCCTGCACGATAATGCTGAATACCATAATGATGATGTTTATCAATATTAAAACGAAAGTTAAGAAAAGGTTAAAGCTAATGTGCTGCAGATGAGTTGTTTCATTTCTAATGTGTTCAAAGAATGTTGGTTTGTAGTATTTTTTCTTTTTTATAAAATATACTAAAATCATGTTGGCCGTAGAAAAGCTAAGAGAGAGCATTTAAGAAATAGAAAATAGTTGCATACATACGAGTATTTATTGTACATAGAAAATTCATGTTACAAAAGAATTCGTTGACTGCAAATGTTTGTAACGCATGAATGATCTCAAGGAAACTAATTTGTTTCTTTTTTTTTTGAATTTATTTATTTCTTCTTTTTCAATTCCAGTACAAACATACAAAGCAAATTGTATATAACCCAGCCAACGTTATTTTAAATGTGAGAAAATGCAGGTTTTAAATTTGGAAATTTAATCAAAACATAAATAGCACGGTGCTACGATGGAAAAAAACTTGGAAAATGACCTAGCGTAGGTTATAGTGCTTGCTAAGTACATTTGAAAATTTCCAAAACACCCTCAAATTCAGAAGTTATTCTGAAAAAACCGTTTTCAGTTATGTCCGTGAACTTATCGATTTATAACTCAGTCAGTCTCTGTCCGACTTTAAATATTTTAACGGGGTTAAAAAGTAAACTGATTACGCTTTAAAATGACGTGCATTTTTTGATACATTTGTTAGTTATAAGTATTGTTTTTTTTTAAGAATATCTAAAAGAAAAACGAAATGTATCAACTGTTTTGATTTTAATTTCTTTTCATTGCTTATTTTGATATGGAAGCTTATATAAATTTATACCAATGTATTAAGGAAATTTAGTTCTTAACAAACCATCGTTTTAATAATGCAAATCGTATGAAAATTGTAAAAGTTATTCAACTTTTTATTAACACCTTTTTTAGTATAGCCCATATGAATAAAAAAAAAAAACAAAAAACTTTAAAAAAAAAATTATCTAAAATTTTTAATTTACAAGGTAAATTTTGTGGAACTTTTTTGAAAAAGTTTAACAACTTTTGCAAGTATAAACCGATTTTAACAACTAATATCTCGTTTTTGTCTACATAAAATTGTCTATAAATTACTGTGCAAAAAAATAGGGTTTCATAGACAAAAATTAAAATAACTATTGTTGAATTTGAAAAATTAGGAAAAAAAATAAAAAAGAAAGCCAAACTATTTATAAAAACTTAAACAATTTCTAGGAATATAGAACTTATACATACATTTTATGAAAGCTTAATTCTTTACCTAACTATAATTGTTTAAAATTTTGAAATCGGTCTAAAAATGTGTGAGTTAGAGGTACTAAAGTACTACAACCTACCCTAAAACATTTTTTTCAAAATAACTAAAAATTTTGCGGGTGTTTCAAAATCTTTGAAAACGGTTTTAGTATGTCCTCACCTAGGCCTACAACCTCCACTAGGTGGCTTTTCAAGTTCTGACAAAAAGTGTCATTTTGTAGCAGAGTGTAGTTTTTCTACATGTCTTATTCGTCTTCTGTATACCCTCCATCAATATGTAGTTTTGTCCTTCTATGGTCAAAAACTGTACAGATTATCACTCTAATTTGTCCAACATTTTATAATGATACAGTATTAAGGGGGACATTTGTATGGCAGCTGGGTAAAATCATGGACCGATATTGCTTATTTTTAATACCAAACAAATCTTATCAACAGAGAGTACTTGTGGAAATTTCAGCCGGCTTGCCCCCTTCGTTTAGGACCTATACCACAATTCCCAAAAAAAAGTTTTGAAAAATTCCAAAAAATGGGATTTTTTGGCTATAATAATACCAGAGTCGGAGATATCGGAACCCTTCACAAAATAATTAAGAACATATTAGGTCATCTAAAATGGTTTACTATATTTTGATATCGACTATGCAATTTGAGAATTTTTGCTTTAAACTAGAATTTTACATAAAATATAGGAGTTATTTGGATGGAACTGGTCCGTTGCACATTGTGGTAAATCACAAATCTAGCTGGACAAAATTAAAAAATAAATGTCTGGCAACATTTCTTCTGATCATTTAATGAGCTTCTCAATACAATAGGGAACTGTAATTCATGTTTTGTTTTTTTGGTTTTTAGCTCCGATTAGGAATAACTAAGCTTTAAAGTCAGTTGTTGTCAACAGGTACATTAAGATTTCAAAGAGAAATGTATTTTTTGTGTGACTCTGGTTTATGATTAAAAAGGCTACGGTAATTTTATTGTCATAATTTTTTAATATTATTATTAAGCTCTATTTCAAGGAAATATGCAACAATTTTCATTTAATTATTTCCATGTAACAATTAAAAAAAAACTATTTTTTGTGAGAAGATCAGAAATTGGAAAAAATAAAATATTTCCTTTTTTCAAGTAGAGTTAAATATGTTTATTCCGCATATTTCCGCTGTAAAACTATATTTGGGTTAATCTGTCAAGTGTTCACTTTAAGGTAAATCAAAAACATCTTGCGCATTTTTGGGACCGCCATACATTTGTTTTCATTTTTTAAAAAAGATAATAATCGTATTCCTAAACGTATGTTTTATGAAGATACATCTTCCAACGGTAATCAGGAATCTTGCGAATTATTTGCGGATTACTTTCAAAGCACATTTAGTCAACAAAATTCTAATATTTTTGATATCCAGGGTCAACTTTGTAATACTGATCATAATTTTGATATTTATATAAAGGACGTAGTTGATGCTATAAATTCATTAAGTAATGATACTAAAGCTTCTGTCGGAAATTATCCCCCTATATTTTTTAAAAAATGTTCGGAACAAATTGCGGAAACAATTCTGTTTCTATTCAACAAATGTATTAAACATGGGTTGTTTTTAAGTGACTGGAAACTTTGCTCTATAGTGTCTATTTTTAAATCTGGCGATCGTAGTATGGTAACCAACTATAGACCTATTATCAAACAGTGTACTTTTGCCAAACTTCTGGATAAAATTGTAAAAGATAAACTTTTTAAATTAATTGGACATTCAATATCTCCTTGCCAACATGGCTTTTTTCCAGGTAGATCTACTACTACTAATTTGGCTTTAGTAACCCATGAGATAATTAACTCTATGGAACACAGGTCACAATGTGACGTTATATATACAGACTTTGCTAAAGCGTTTGATTCCGTTAATCATAATATACTCTTGCATAAATTAAATAATTTTGGCATATCCAATAATATTTTACTGTTTTTTAAAAATTTTCTAGTGAACAGGAAAATATATGTTGCCCTTGGAAATTTTAATTCTAATAAATTAATTGATGCATATTCTGGTATTCCTCAAGGAACTCATCTTGGACCTTTATTATTTTTAATATTTATTAATGATTTGCCTCAAATTTTTAAATTTTCAAAATGTCTTTTATTTGCAGATGATATGAAATTATTTGCAAATGTAACTAATGTTAATGATTGTAGTAAACTACAAACCGATTTAAATCACTTATCAGAGTGGTGTTCTAAAAATTTTATTAATATTAATGTTTCAAAATGTTGTATAATTTCTTATACGCGTAGTTTAAACCCTATTATGTTTAATTACATAATAAATAAAATTGAAGTCAAACGTGATGTTGAATTTAAAGACTTGGGAGTTATTTTTGATGTTAAAATGTCATTTGTGAATCATATTGACTACATAACATCTAGAGCATATAGTATGTTAGGGTTTCTAAGAAGAAATTCAAGGGAGTTTAAGGATCCTTTTACTCTAAAATCCTTATATATTTCGCTTGTTCGTAGCTTATTGGAATATTGCTCAATTATTTGGAGTCCATTTTATAAAAAGGAATCTAATCGTATTGAACGGATCCAAAAAAAATTTGTAAACTTTGCTTTTACATTATTATGTTGGCCTAATGATCCTTCTTATGCATCTAAGAGGAAATTGTTTGGTCTTCAAACATTGGATGATCGCAGATCTTGTTGTGTAATGTTTGTTTATAAAGTTTTGTCTGGTCAAATATTATGTACCGAAATGTGTGAACATTTTACATTATTTTCCAGTATGACCTACACAAAGAAAAAATAAAATATTTCCTTTTTTCAAGTAGAGTTAAAGCTGTTTATTTTGGATAGTTCCGGTATAAAACTATATTTGAGTTAATCTTTCAAGTGTTCACTTCAAGGTAAATCAAAAACATCTTGCGCATTCTTGCCGCCATACATTTTTTCACTTTTCCAGTATGACTTCTACTTTTTCGCGAAAGAAAATTTTTGAAGAATGTTTAAAAACTCCCAAAATACATTGCGAAAAAAAAGTTGGTTTTTTATAATCGTTTATATATTTGGACTAATTTTTTATATGATTCATAAGTGAGAAGTGAACCCAACGTGATTTATTAATTTTGTCCAGTTAGATTTGCGATCTACCACACTGTGCGTTGGTAACAAAAATTTTTAAACTTTTTTTCATTTAAAATATTTGATGGAAAATTAGCTTTTCAAAAAGTTTAAATTCCTTATACAATTTCTTAGAAATTTTTTGAGATAAGCATCTAATCTAATCTAATTTTTAAAATTTTTTAAATTCAAATGCATATAAATTTGGACTCAGTTATTAGTTTTAAACAATTCTTTTTCTATTTGACATATACATTTGTTGTTAGTCCAATAAAGGAAAAATAGAGAAAATCGGGAAATATTTGGACCCGCTGTGATAAATGCGAATATCTCCTAAACTATAAGAGATAATTGATTTTTGTAGTGCTCTACGAGGAGATTCTATATAAGTAATTTTTTGATATCGAAACACAAAAGAAAAAATTTAACATACCCGAGGTGTCCTACTTTTGGGGAAGCCTGGCCGCGCCACTTTTGGGCTCATAAGTTTCATATTAAAATCTTAAACTCGACAACACTTTTTCATTCCACATGTGAAATTTCATTTAAAGCCGACTAAGGGTTTAGAAGTTACAGATTTATTTCCCTCTTTTTTCTATACCACAGATTTTTGCAGCTCATAATAAATAGAACATTTTTGCTCCCACCAAATACAAAGTCGATTTGGTTGTTTAGATGTGCTTTACATACGATATCTTACTCTTCGGTATATCAAAATGGATCCATTTTGCATCGGAATTAATGATAACGTTAATTTATAACGTTCATACTGCATTTTAGACAAATCGTCTTTCAAGGTCTCTCGGCTTCATTTCGTATGGTACCCAATTTCCCTGCTTTTGTATGAATTCTGCTGCTGAGTAGCTTCCATTGATTTTGCAAGCTCCTGTTGAGTTTGACACCAATCTTCTTGCAGTAATGCCTCCAATTTTTGTTCTTGAAGCTTTTTTTGCTGGACGATCTTTGTCTTTCGTGTCAAAACGACCACTTCTGAACCGAACAAACCATGTTTCGCAGGCTGAAAACAATGGAAGTAAAGAAGTTAAAGAAGTAAAGCAAAACTTCCCGCATATGACGCTTTGTTACTTATATTTCCATTTAATCTTTTGCGTATTTAGCTACAATTGTTTACTGGGTCATTGTGCACATGTATAGGTAACTTTCATATGTGTAAATTTAGGTGAATGAATTTATGTATGTGTCAGGTTTAAATTACATATATTCACTTAAATCGTTTACGGAAATACCAAACTAAGCAAACAAGAAATTGTTATCCAAAGTTCAAAATGTCCGAGAAGAAAAAATACAATAAATAAAATAATACAAATTGAATAATTTATTCTATAATAAGATGAATAAATTTATAGAAATATGTACATTTTAAATCGATCTCAAATACATTTACATATTTAGGTTGCCAGTATTTTATTTGCCAGTTCAATAGCCTTGACCGAAATAAGGATTTTATGAACTTTCTAGCTTTAATAGTTAAATTTTATTTAGTTATGTTCATTCAATTAAATGGGTTAGCATTGGTGAACTTTTAAATGAATTAAATAATTTATTTAACTTATCTAGTGTTTCATTTTAAGTAATCAGACAAGACAAGTATCATTAGTCAGGTCGCAAATAAATAAGATTTTGAATCACGGGTTAGCATAAGTATATTTTTCGGCATTGCCTATTTTGTCCAGCTAAATTTGTTTGCAAACGTTCACCCTTTAAACCTTCAGGGCAACATTTCAATTATGAGCATCACATCATCTCAGTGACATCATCTTCATGCCATACAACTGTATGGATTCATTATTTATACCTTTAACAGGTCAATCTTTACATGGTTGTACTTGTATAAGTTACTTTAATTTAACACATTTTTCTTTTTATTTTAATTTTTATTAAATTTAAACGAAAAATAAAACCCCACATACAGTGTATTTTGTTGTATTTTTAATTGTATTTTCCTGAATATGGACGATGATGGTCTCTTGTATGGCAAATTATATTAAAAGTTTCCATTCAAACACTCATTTGTAGAGTAGTGGGCAGTGCGGAAAGGACAGAATTTACAATGAAGACAAACAAAAAAACATAAAAGAACCGAAAAATTCAGAGCATGATGACTGACTGAATAATTTAATCTCAAACGTCAACAGCAATAACAACAATATAACACTACCAACTACCGACTACAACATATTTAACACATAGTACATACACTGTGGAACACAGCCGGGGAAATGTGGAATACAAATTGTGTCGTTGGTGCAAGGCGTAAGCAGCAGTAGTAGTTTCCATCATCGACTATTTATTATAAATGTATGAATGTGAATGTGTGTTGCAATAGACTGGTACAAAAAAGTACCTCCCCCATAGAAGAAAGTGTACAGAGGTGACAAATTTGACAAAAAAGTCAAAATCGGTTTTCTAGTGCAGTTCTCATGGAGAGAAAGATAAACAAAAGGCAGTTCGGAAATAAAGAGATAAATATAGAACTTGTTTTTCTTCTGTATACTTGTATTGTAATTTTTGCAATTACCATTTATTTCTGATAAAAATTAGCTCTTGGTAAATTATGCCACATCGGCCCTAAATCACATGTAGACCAAGACCACAGACAAGTATGTTTACCCACAAATGTAAACACAGTCATCAAACTCCTGTTTGTACTCATACGTATGAGTCTAGTGAAACTCCCATAAATTGTCTGTAATGATCGTTACACATCGATGCTACCAATGTCTAAAATAATTCTTCGACATCTAAAAACCAAATGCCGAAAATTTAAGTAAAACCGAATAACGTTTAGATGTTGCACATTTTATCCAAAGTTTCGTGTTTTGGGTCAAAATTGCAATATTTTCCTAAAAATTTTAAAACAATCTAAAATTAAATATTAGAAAATATAGTAACATGTGTATTTCTTAAAAATATTTTTAAAAACTATTTACTTTTTAGATAACAGAGAACAATTTTAGACCTTGGGAAAAGTTCAAAATAAGGACCACCCTAGTAACTATAGATACAAACAGTATATCAAAACATGAAAGATGGTTAAATAAATGCATCTATCTACACATTCGATTAATGTCAACTTTTATAAATGTTGAATAAAGCTTTTTCATAGCGAACATCACAGAAAGCGTCATTGGTCACCGCAATGACAACATATTTCAGTTGTTGTTGCTGCTTCAGCTACTGTTTAAGTTATATCCAGGGCAAGTTTTTCAAGCTTTTTGCATGAAAAATAAGCCTTTTATATTTCACAAGCTTTAACATTTACATATGTCAACGGCAACATACCTTGGGTATGTTTTGCATTTTCAAAATGTTGTAGCTCTGAATTGGATAATCGGATATTCTAGCCAAAACTGTTTTATGCAATTGTCCCAAGTTTGGTTAGGATAGGATCACCCCCGTTTCGAAGATAAAGTCAATTTACAAAGTTGCAGCCTTACGTCAACAGCATAAATACCGGGGTATGTATAGTAAAACGCATGCAAATATAATGATAAAATTGAAAAGTATAGTATTTTTTCAACGTTTTTACCCACCCTACTCCACATTTTTGGTAACAGCGGGTCCAAATATATCCCGATTTGCTATTATTGGACTAACAAGAAATGTATATGTCAAACATTCTCAAATCGCATAGTCAATATCAAAATAAAGTAACCTATTTTATATGACTAAATATGTTCTTAATTATTTTGTAAAGGTTTCCGATAACCCCGCTCCTGGTATGGATATTATAGAAAAAAAAACTAATAAATAGCAGTTTTGGGATTTTTCAAAACTTTTTTAGGAATTGCGAGATTCCTGATTATAAATTTCAAAAGTTTCATTAAAAAACATTAATAAATAAAAATGTTTGTCTATACTTGACAAATATTTATCATAACAATTAATGACGTTTCTTGTCAAGACAAAGTTGTCTGAGCAAAAGCACTAACAATTTTGTCATAACGAAGCAATAATATTAATAAATGGAGACATATATACCTGATAATTTTTTATCTTGACAACCATTTTGACGTTTATCATGATAAAAATTTATCAAGTATAGACAGGGAGTTAACAAAAATTCAATAAAACGAATTTTTTTGTCATACCTACACATACCTACACAAAACGACATGCTAACGACATGCCATTCCCAAAACAAAACGTATGTATATACCCAGGTATGTTGCTGTTGGCGTGCGTAAAGCTGTTCCGGTGTTGATGTAAAGGTTAAGGAGCAAAAAATGAATTGTTTGCTGAACCTTGCAGAAATATCCAAATCCGTCTGTATGTTGAAATCAACTTTCCGTATCCCCCAAATAACTTACATACATGATTCATATAATATACCCGGCTCACAGTGCTTTGTGTTCATATAGGCAATGGACAAAAATAGAAGGAGTTATTGCAGACGAATAAAAATTAGTGGAATATTACCTTTTGGTAAGATTAAGAAAAAATATAATTCTTGAAAAAATCCGTTAAAGGACACGGGTACCTCCCATATATCCTGAACATATAATTTTGAATAAAATTCACAGTTATACTCCTAACATTTTAAAATTTGGTTATAGTCATTTTAATAAAGTTATTGTTGTTTGTGAAAATTTGTATTACAATCGCAGCACGGATTCGGGTGGCTTCCATACATCCTTTTCTTTAAAAAACCTATAAACCTGTATAAAGTTATTCATTTTCAGAAATTATATTTCTCTTATAATATTAGATGCAAAGTTATGAAAATTTTATCGGAAGGATATTCATAATTCCAAGACATCAAGATTTCAATATCCTGTATAACATCTAATTTTTTTTTTAAAAAATTCGTAAAAATCGTTTCTTATTTTGGAACCAATTTGGTTATAATCATTTTAATAAAGTTATTGTTGTTTGTGAAAATTTTTATTACAATCGCAGCAAGGATTCGGGTGGCTGCCATACATCCTTTTCCTTAAAAAACCTATGAACCTGAAAAAAATTATTCATTTTCAGAAATTATTGTTCTCTTATAATATCAGATTAATTTAGTTATTAACATTTCAATTTTAGCAAGGATTTACATATCCTTTTTTAAAAAAAATATTTTATATATTTTCTAAATTCGGAAGGACAGATGGACGGACATTTTTAAATATTGATAGCCTTATGGTTCAGCTGTAATATTAGAAACTGGATGTTGGATTATACTTTAAGTGTTCCTAATATCAGCAGAAGTTCATATTAATATCTCAATCTAAGGATATGTAGGTTATATTAAATTATTGAGTTACTTACATTTACGGTAAAAATGTATTATTTATGGGAGCCATCAAAAACTATTTTTTTTTAAAGTTCTAGTCAAAACGGACAAATAATGATTTCACATTATAATAAATAAGAGATAGGCATTAGATAAAATTAAAGAAAAATTAAAATTGAATAAAATGTTTTTTTTTTCAAAATTAAATCAAACTTTGGAATTTTTTTTTGATTTCAGCAAAAAAACATACAACATCAAGAACCAAATAAAGACCTATTAATACACTTTATGTCATTAAACTACTTTTTTTAAATAACGCAATATTTCTTAGTTACTTAAAAGAAAAAACCGTATTATTTTATAAAAAACCAAAAATCTGGAGCTATTTCCCCAAACCATCAAATTGAAAATTTACGAAATGTGAATTTATACATTTAAACAAAAACTAAATTTTAATAGTTTTCATACGAAAGGACAACTAATGATTACATTTTCTTATAGATAATACTTATGGCTATTCCATAGTTAAACATAATCAAAATAGATTAACACGTATTTTACTAATATTCCAACAAAATTTTAGAATTTCAGGCTTACAATAAAAAAAATGTTAATTATTAAAAATTGCGCAGATTAAACTGTTAAACCTTTTTTGACAAAAACAGTAATTTTTCATAATTCCACATTCATATTCTTTCATTTGCAGCCAATCGCGAGTTTATATCTTTTAAAACGAACTTTTAACAATGATTTTAGTTAACCATAAAAAAAATATATTTTTCTCCATAAAATTTATGTTGAAAATGTACTAAATTTAGCGACCTCTAGTGACGACAAAAAGAGATATTTATAAAAAAGTCTTTTTTACACGAATGAGTTGTTTAGTTGTCCATTGAAAAATATAAATTTCATTAACATCAAAGACATGATCTTGTTTTTGATTTTTGTCCATTGAACAAAGCACTGTGCGGCTGGATTATTTAAAATAAATTAAAAAAGAAAATTTTAAAAAGAAATTTTGAAAAATTGTTTTTGCCATAAAATGTTTTTCAGTAATAAATTAAAAAAAAAAATTTTAAATTTGTTTTTTTTTAAGTATAAATTGGTGAAGCTCCCTTACTGTTTTTAATTTTTTTATGCATATTTAAACTTCCCCTGGTTATATCCTTTACATATTTGTTTTTATCCCTGCTACTACTACAGTGTTGGTGACTTTTATTAAAGTCATGCTAGAATAAAAGTGTATCGTATTTATTTTTCCTAGAATATGGCTGATATAAAATTATTTGTTTCACTTTCACGTTCATCGTTTCCGTACACACGAACATTGTTGGTCTGGCCGTGTTTATATGTATGTTGTGACACTCAAACACATGTGACCCCGCTGTTTTATGTTTAATTGAGTATTATCCATGATGCACTCACTCACTCATTCGCCGTTGTGCTCAATTACAACAGAAATAATAAAATCAAACACAATACTGGGCCGCATCTTAAACACACTTTTTCAACTGGTGGACGAACGTTGTAGCCTGCTATGAATTATGAATAATTTAATAAATTTGGTTAAGAAATCTGTTGGAAAAAAAGTGTTGTGAGTTTCGAAAAAACAAACAAATATGAGATATTGTGGATTTTTACAAAATTACTTTTACATCAATTGTTCGATTTTAAGGTTTTATGATTTTAAAATGGCCGGAATATCTTTTTTACCTATGTGTCATTTTTTGCTTTGTAGCCGAAGATTTATCAAACATATTAATACAGCTTATTATTTAGGGAAAGGGATCAAACAAATCTTTTCATTTCCTATGCATAAGTTTAGACCCTTGTCAATGGTATGTATGTGTATGAGGATGGTTAGTAAATTAAATTAACTTCTTTCTCATTGGGGTGATGCTGCAACCAGTTATTAATTGTATATAAAAAAATACTAACTCATATACATACATATGTGTGTGTATTAGGGTGGCCCTTATTTTAGACTTTACGATTCTCCCACGGTCTAAAATTCTTCTGGGTTATCAAAAAACCAAATGCTGAAAATTAGAGCATAATAGGTACAATCGTTAAAATTTAAATTTTAATTCTTATTAAGCATTTATTAGAATCGAAAGACCTATTTTGAATTTTTGAAAAATTCGTTTAAAAATTTTTGAATATATAAAATTTGGTATTTGACTTATATGGAATTTATATGAATTTATTTTAAATATAAAACATTTTCCGATTTAGCTCACATTTTCAGCATATGATATTTATATGATGTAGAACATTGATGCAATATTGCAAGCTAGTGACACACATATTCTTATTCTCTTTTGTTTAGTCGTCACTGAGACAGCGACGAATGCACATGCTAAGCGGGTGTATTGCTATTTTTTCATGACCACTGCAAAAATATTTGAGTTAGGAAACTTTTCTTTCAGTTGAGTTCTCGTTCACTCACCAACATAAATACAGTTTTAGCTTTGGACATCCCTGATGTAGAACAATTAGACCTTGGAAGTATAGAAAACCCAAAAAGTGCAAAATAAGGGCCACCATATTGTACGCACACTTCCTCAATTACTCATTTACACTACAGATTTCATATCTCATACGATTTGTTCACATCACACGAAGGATTATTGTTGACTCCTCTTGCATTCACAAACATATACATGCATAAGTAAATAATGTTGAATCTTTTGTAACGCTTTTTACCTCCCTATCTATTCTAGTCTTACTAGCAAGTATCCATTGATTACACATTTACCTACACATTTATATGGCTGAGTGTAAAACATACATACGTACTACATATATCTACAAACACATTTCGCACTCCCACAGAAAACAAAATCTCCTTTGAGATGTTGTACAAACAATCCGGTATAGGATTACTTAATGATACAAAGACAAACAACAAAGGGACAACAAACTCCTAACTTTATACTCGTACTTACACATTTGGCCTAGAAGTCCCACCAGACCAAATCATTGAAAATTTCAGTGAGGAACTTTGCAAAAAGCAAATAATTTTCGAAAAGAAATTTTTGCAAAATTATCGAGAATTTCTAAAAATATAAATTTTCACAATACAGAATATTTTTAGAGAATTTTTCGTAAGGTAATTCTCCGATACTTGAGGGAACGTATCCTGGAACTCCCTTCCTCTTGTGTTTAGATGAGTTATCGAGGATGAATCTGAGATGCTTGTCGAGTGGCTGCCTATGAAACCTAATCTGTCCTAATATAAAATGACAAAATTTAATTTAGAAGGGTACGAATGGGATATTGACATTTGACATTTAGAGAAAATATGTATGAAAAGTTGAGTATTTATTTTTGGAAATTTTACAAAAAAAAAGGAAAGTTCTCTTATATCACAGTTGCATTAGTATGTAAACAAAGCAAAAAAAAAACGAAATTACATTTTACTCGATATCGAATGCAGTAATTCGGCTTCAGCTGTTATCGTAAGACTTGGGTAGTTCATGAAGGAGCTAGTTCTATTGAACGATTCACATGATTGAGCTAAATAAAAACGGTAAATTATTTTCGCTCACTACTAAAGCATATCGATAGCTCACCAAAGCTTATGGTACTCCATCTGTTTCAATGTGCGAGAGATGGTTTGTTCGGTTCAGAAGTGGTGAAGGCAGACACGGAAGGCATAGATCGCCCAGGGCATCCAAAAAAGATTGTTGTAAAACTCAAAAAGTGCTTGCTAAATCATTAGAATTAACTGAAGCGGCTATTTCGAAATGATCGCGAGCTGCAGGATTCATCCAAAAAGTTGGAAAATATATGAATTGAAGCCGAAAGACCTTAAAAGACGATTTCGCATGTCCGATGCTTGACGCTATAAACGAAAATCATTTTAGTAACGAATCAATGACTGCGATGAAAAATGGATGCATTACGATAACCCGAAGTGTAAGATAAATATGGTTGCCACAAACATATATTTGTTTACTGTAACCATATAAATGGTTGATACAATCATGTGAATCGTAAATTAACCATATTATGGTCACCACAATCATGTAAATGGTAACTGTGACTATAATATTGTTAAAAATCTTGTAACACTATTTAAATGGTTACAGTAACCATGCCCAATTATATTTTTTCTCTGCGTGTATGTGAAGCCCGGCCAACCAGCCGAATCCACATTAAAGCCAAATATCCATGGCTCTAAGGTAATGCTCTGTATTTGGTGGCAGCACATGGAATCCTTACCGAACGCTACTGATTCGTTTAAAACGAGCACTTGCAGAAAAACTCCCATAATATGCGGTCAGAAATGAAACCCTAATATTCCATCATGACAACGCTCGGCCATTTGTTGTATTACTTGTTAAAAAATATTTAGAATGAATTGGTTGCAAAGTTTTGCCTCACCCGGCTTACAGTTCGGTCCTTGCCTCGTCCGACTACCATTTGTTTTGATCGATGCACAATGCTCACTCTCTGGGATATGCTTCTCTTTTGAACAGAGTATCCGAAATAGTAATGATTCGTTCTCAAAAGATGAGCAGTTTTTTTTTGGATCAGATCCAGCTAACATACTTTGCATAAATTTATATTGTACAATTTATGTTGTAAAATATGAGAATTTGAAAAAATTCCGCATTTTTAAGTTTTACACCCAATCAATAACCTTAATTTGTTCTGACATAAGCTGGATTTTAATTCGAGTTATTTTGTATTATAAAATTTGATTTTTTTTTTAATTTGTAAACCAATAAGTTGCAAGCCATTTATTCAATTAACAGCGAACATTGCAAACATCAATTGCATGAAGTGGTAATTCACGTAGGACGTTCCAAATCAAAAATAGCAATTGAACTAGATGAGCTACCTTTTTAGTTATTGAACTGTAAACTAAATTGAGTGATCATTGCACTAAACTATAAATCACGAATCTAGTTATCGTCTTATTTCACACGGATCGTGTAAAAAAAATACTTAAACTACTTTTATCATATATTTTTTGGCATATGGATGAAATTTGATTTTATTTTCTCTCTCGTACTTAAAACGTTATCTTCTACAGCCATCTTTTGTAATGGTTCAGTATCTAGATCATTGTAGAAACTTTCTAAATGAATATTTACTGTCATAAACTGAGCGGCAATTGAACATCTTTTGAATCGTTCGCATAAAGTTCATTGGTTATCAAATTTTCAAATTCTTTGGCCAGGTGGGCTACTGAAGAAGCCCAGGAAAAACGTCTATGTCATCTTCATATATCTATGTCGTGTTCATTATATCCTCTTCGTCATAGTCTTACTAGTTATTATACAAACAAGATTTGGTGGAACATATGTTTAGCAGACAGATTGTATGAAAAAAATTATAACCAACAAACAAAATGAGAGCAAAAAAAAATGTCACAAAACAACAGAAAATAAAACCAATGTAATTAGAAAGCCACATGTTGCATGCTCACTCATTCTCATTGTACTTTACTCTCCGGAGTATATTTCAATTAAGACTGAGATTAAAAAGTTGTTTAGATTTCTGCTTAAACATTTAATATTTTCTAGTATGAAACACACAATAAATACATTAAGTACACATAATATTATTAATAAGAGAATTTAACTACAAAGGGAATTTAATACAAAACTTATCAACAAAAAATAGTTTTAATTTTTGAATGAAAATCGTAAATAATTATTTCGAATCTAAACAATATAAAATAGCATCATAATTTGAGTTTTTATTGTGACATAAAAATCTTTTATAATGTCCATGGCTTGGAAAAAGTTTGACTACACTCTAGACTACCTTAAGACAGTAAAGTGACAATTGACTTCACTCTAGATTGTCCCGAATATATAAAGTATCCAAATATCTTCTCTTTGCATTGGAAAGAATACATACGTCCAGTGGAGTGCTCCAAGATTGTATGGCTGATAACTAAGACCAAGGCACAGTACGCCCTCCCCCCTTTAAATTGTAACACAATTATCATGACACACTGACTACTTGTGAAACTTTTGGATAATATAAAGCTAAATTATTTAATAAATTTTATTCAACAAATTATGTTTTGTTTAAATTTTCTTTAAAAAACTAATTTTTCGCCTGAACAACTTAAGACTTCATTTCACTTCAGCAAAGAAAAGAAATGAAAAATTTATTTTGTTTTTAACAATTTGTCTGAAGTTGCTTCACACTTGAGTTTTATAAAAAAAAACACGTCATAACTTTTTTTTTTAACTCGTATGAGTGGATGTCATGTCAACAGGTTATAATCGTTCAACACAAACATTTAACCTAATTTGGAAAATGAAAAATAAAATAAAATAAAATAAAAAACTCACACATAACAACAAAATTATCTCTCACGCACATGTCCTTTTGGAAATAATTTTAAGTACTTTTACACAAGAACACATGCACACATTGTACTAAATATTAATTTAGCTTTGTAATGTTGTACTACAAATACGAGTTTATGTGTTGGTATGCATGTGGTGGCACTAAAAATAGCCCTCCACTTGACAATTAACCTTCATTAAATGTAATTCCGTATAAAGAATAAAAAAAAGTTTATTGAATTATAGGAATAGGTCGAATTTTAAGCTCTCTAAAATCTAATTATACGTAAATATTTCCACTATATTCGCAGAATGCATAAACAGAAAATTGTTAAAAGAAATTGCTGAATGCAACACAATTTTAACAAAACTGAAGATTTATTCATAAGGAAAAATAACAAAAAGTTTATGGTTTCAAAAAAGAACTTTAAGGTCATTTTAATCTACAATTTTAGCTTCAACCATAGATCGTTTTAAACTACTTCTCCAAGAGTAAGAGGAAATTTACTACTAATTTGAAAATATTACAAGAAAATTTTTAAATTCTTAAAGCAAATTCTATGAACATTAAGATTCTTTATTAAAAATAAATAAATTTCATACCTTTAAAAAGGTAGTATTTTTACTACTATTTTTCAATAGTCATGAAAATCGTATTTTTGAATTTCTCCTAAGAGTATTAATTTAAAGAAAGATAATAGTTACAAATGAAAAAATTTTTACAACCTTTGCTGAAATAGTAGTAGAAAATATACTACTAATTGAAAAATATTAAATGAAAACCCTTAAATGCTTAAAGAGAATTTTATAAATACTAAGATTATTAGCTAAAAATTAAAGAATTGCATACATTCATAAAAAGTATTTCTACTCCTATTTTCAAAATTGATAAAAGTATTTTTTTTTTTAATATTTCTAAAAGTATTTCTTTAAAGGAATATAATGGCTACAAATGAAATAATTTTTAAGAATTTTGTTCTGAAAAAGTAGTAGAAAATTTACTACTAATTCGAAAATATTAAAAGAAAAGTGATAAATTCTTAAAGCAAATTCAATGAACATTAATATTCTTTATTAAAAATAAATAAAAATTTAAAAAAGTAGTATTTTTACTACTATTTTTCAAAATTGATGAAAATGGTATTTTTAAATTCCTCCTAAGAATATTAATTTAAAGAAATATTGTAGCTAGAAATTAAATATTTTTTTACAACCTTTTCTGAAAAAGTAGTAGAAAATATACTACTAATTGGAAAATATTAAATATAAAATGAGAATTTTATGAACACTAAAGAATTTCACACATTTATAAAAAGTAGTATTTCTACTACTATTGTAAAAATTGTGGTATTTTTTGAATGTTTCTAAAAGTATTTTTTAAATGAATATAATTGCTACAAATGAAATAATTTTTAAGAATTTTTTCCCAAAAAGTAGTAGGAAATTTACTACTACATAATTGGAAAATATTAAAATATTAAATACTTAAAGAAAATTTTATAAACATTCACAGAAAAAAAAAATTCATAATTGGAATGAATTTTGTAATAAATATTATTAATCGAACTTGACTTTTTTTTCCCAAACTTATTTCATTCAAAATAAGAACATGTTCATAAATATTATAAAATTTTACATGACGGAAATTTTAGCTTTTTTTACTTAATTTTTTTAATAAATTGCATTATACTTGTATTATATAATGAATTAGTGCAAGAATATTTGCATAATAGCCATATATTGGCTAATATTTTAAGATAAAAAGGAGAATATCTGAAACTTAAAAATTATCATTAAACATAATAAAACATTCATAAATATAAAAGCATTTCATCCTCTTAAATCAATTTAATCATTTTCGCGCTTTTTATATCATTTTGTAGCTGAAAATCATAAAAAAACTAAAAATTTTCCATGAAAAATTTCAAACATTTTTGAACAACATAAAAATAAAAATGAAATTGAAATTATATTTTTCAAGCCTTCTAGATTTTATTTCAAAACATAAAATATTAAAAAAATCATACTATTTAAGAAATTATTTATAAATGTTATGAATTGAAATCAATGAATTCGAATCATAATATTTATGTTGAAACTTTTTTCTGTGTTAAGATTATTAGTTAAAAATTAAAGAATTGCATACATTTATAAAAAGTAGTATTTCTACTACTATTTTCAACATTGATAAAAGTATTTTTTTTAATATTTCTAAAAGTATTTCTTTAAAGGAATATAATGGCTACAAATGAAATAATTTTTAAGAATTTTGTTCTGAAAAAGTAGTAGAAAATTTACTACTAATTCGAAAATATTAAAAGAAAAGTGATAAATTCTTAAAGCAAATTCAATGAAAATAAAGATTCTTTTAAAGCAAATTCATTGAAAATTAAGATTCTTTATTAAAAATAAATAAATTACATAAATTAAAAAAGTATTATTTTTTACTACTATTTTTCAAAATTTATGAAAATGCTATTTTTTAATTCTTCTAAGAGTATTAATTTATAGAAAGATAATGAAATAATTTTTTACAACCTTTGCAGAAAAAGCAGTAGAAAATGTACTACTAAATGGAAAATATTGAATAAAAACCCTTAAATGTTTGAAATGAATTTTATGAACATTAAGACTATTAGCTAAAAAATAAAGAATTTCATAAATTTATAAAAGTAGTATGTCTACTACAATTTTCCAAATTAATAAAAGTGTTTTTTTTTTAAATGCTTCTAAAAGTATTTCTTTAAAGGAATATAATGGCTGCAAATGAAATAATTTTTAACAACTCTTTCTTAAAAAGTAGTAGGAAATTTACTACTAATTGTAAAATATAATTCTTAAAGCAATGTCTCAAATCATCTACTAAACTTATTTAAACTGACCACTTTGTATTGTGCCACATGCTTTTACTACATAACATTTTCAAAACCGCCAAATAACTACTTTTGTATTTGCCCTAAAAAATACATACACGCGTATAAAATTTTAAACGTACAATAAGTAAATTGAATATTTCACTTACACTAAAGGGAGTGTAACCATTAAAATTTTTGAAAGGATATTTGAAAATTAGTACATTTTTTGTTATAAAGTTATAAAAGAAAAGAAAAATGTTTTGTGGCCAAATGTAGTAAAATAATGATTTAATTAAAAAACTTAATAGGAACATGGGTTCGAATCAAACCCTTAAAATGACAATCCTTAAATATAAACGCCACAACACACACAATTATAACTACTATATATTTGTATTCTTTGTTTATTTCTTTACTTATGTTTGTATTAAACCACTAATGTGTAATTAGTTGCCACTAATATCTAATCAACTGCAACAACTATTATTTCAACACTCTAATTGTAATTGTGTAATTTTGAAATTCGAATTTAAATTTGAACTAATGACAGACCAAACACATGTAAGTACACAGTACAGTCCATAAAACTTAAAACGCACGTGCTTTTTGTGTAATTTTACTAACATTAACATCTTTTAGAATTAAAATTTTAATTAATTTCCTTATTTAAGTATTCATAGTCCTTAATGTAATGTATTCCTTGATAATACTTATAATGATGTCTCTTAGGTATATTAGTGTCATTTTCCTTAAAATAATCATATAATCAACACCATTCATACATATGTACATGCTGAAGCTCGATAGTGAGAAAAGTAATTAAACACGTTATTGTTATTAAAGCCAATTTGATCATAAAGGATGGGGGATGGATAAACAAACAAACAAACTAACGGATGCAAACAATATGTTTGAGATTAGATACTTTTATGAGTGAAATATAAATATGTAGCGTACGTTCTGTAATTAACATTATTATTCAAAGTTATTGCGGAATACATACATATTAATAACTGTTTATATTATGTACATATGTGTGCATACAAAGAAAACAGATTTATTATGACAGTAAATTTCAACTATTTAGATTTTTGTTGGAGATTGAATAGTTTATATAGGAAGGAAATTAAAGTTTTCTATAAGATTGGTACCTTACTATTTCCAAATTTGTTGAAATTTGGCATATCAGTTCACTGTGATAATACGAAATTTGAAGTTCCTCAGAATTTTTTAAATTTGCTATGGTTTGCTTTCTATTAAATTTCAAATTTATAATATTTTTGGGCATTTCATTCGTTGTCCTAATTTTTACACACTTAATATAATACCATAAATCCATTTCCGAAGGAAAAGTATACAAATTTAAACAATATTGTTTACGCAAGGTTGTTTTAAAATCCATATGGGGGATTTCATGTCAAGTGAACCAACTTTTGAAATCGATGTCTTCCGAAAAGTCAAAAATTGCATGTCTTGAGTTACGAAATATTTATTTTGATAGATATCCCACTCGCATTCCACTAAGGTAACATAAATGTCTTCAAGGAAAAGACCTAATAGTGCATTTACACCGAAGCGAAATCTAGTACATACGAGATTTCGAGCCAAATCTTGTTATTTTGACGAGATTTCCCATACAAAATGAAATCTACTTCGTGACTAGATTTTGGTGAAATCTCCTCAAATCTACTTAGTACCAAGTGATGCAACCTTGAATTTCTTAATAATGGACTAAAAAATACAGCCCTGTTCAAGTAAAATTTGACAGATACAAATAAAAAAATAAAATAAAAAAATGCGGAAAAAATTAGTTGAAAAATATTTTCAATGGATGCAAAAATGAATAAAAAAGGTAAGTTATACATATGAAAATAAAAATTATAATACTAAAAATTAACTTATTACCAGCAAATGTACATACAAAAAAAAAATGTGTGTTTTTTTCGTTTTTTGATATTAATAGCCTGAAATCTTGCTAAATGTCAGTAAACAGTATAGATTTTGACGAAGATTTCAATTGAAATCCGATAGATTTCGCTTCGGTGTAAATGCACTATAAGCTTTCTTTTGAGCAAAAAAAAAGATAAATAAAAAAGTGTCCATTCTGAAAAAAAACATGACATGAAATCCCCCATATACCCTTAATTCGCTCGATATTTTGGACAACAACGTTTCGAAAGTACTTATGGTTAGTACCATCAGAATGGAAGATAAATAACAAATTATATTTCAGATACTCTTATTTTTGCATAATCTATTCCACTCAATAGACGTACAAATGCCACGTACGATGACATGGAATTGCCCACATACCTAAATTTTATGCATTTCATATCACTCACACGAATTTTGAACTTAAAATTAAAAACAATTTTATGTTTTTTGTGTGTTTGACCATTTTGGACCTAGCACCGCACGATGGCAAATGTTGTGTTATTTACGATAACATTTTTTTCGGCTCATTTTGGAACAAAAGACTCACCCACAAAATCGATTTTTTATAGTCATAATATTCTCAAATTTTATTACTTTTTTATTTATTTTATATTAGGTTTGCGACTTAAAAATGCGGGATTTTTTCAAATGCATTTGATTTTTTTTGAAACATTTTTATAATATAAATTTACTCAAAGTATTGGCCAATGTTAGCTATAACCTTTTCACATTTTTTGGCAACATATGAATTCCCAACCAAAATAACGGCTCCAAGAACAAATCAAGCCAATATTGGATACTCTATTCCAAAGCGAAGCGTATCCCAGAGAGTGTTCTGCTTCGATCGAAACAAATAGTAGTCAGATAAGGCAAGGTCTGGACTTCAGAGCAGGTAAGGCAAAACCTCCCAACAATTTTATTCTAAATATTTTTTAACTGGTATTCCACAATGTGGCGTTGCCATGTCTAGCCTGGTCAGATTTCAGCAGCTCAGAATAGGACCCTTTTACTCGCACCAAATACACAGAATTGCATTGCTGAGTTTTGCAACAATCTTTATTCAACTCTTGGTCTTCAAACTTTTTTGGTAGGCGTGGGCGATCTTTGTCTTCCGTGTCAAAATCACCAAATCTAAACCGCACAAATCATCTCTTGGTGAGCAATCAGCAGTAATTTTAAAGAAGTAATGCAAACTTCCCGCATATGTGCCCTTCAAATTGACATATAAGTTATTAAAAACAAAAATCCCTATCCCGCATTTTTAAGTCACTCTAACCCAATATATGAGTGGGGCAAATTGTTTGCGACAAAGGGTCATTCCAAGTAACTTTGGCGAAGAAACCAAAGGTCAAATATGAGTTCCGAGCCCCCTATATCCAAATACATACATAAAATATTAAAAAAATGACATTAGAAAAAGTATTTACATAGAAGTTATGATACCTAATTTTATATATAAGGCTGATTTCCGAAAATCACATTAACATGCATTAATATTTTACAAATATCGATATCTAGATGCAATTTAACTCAAATAAGTTTTAAATTTCAAAATATTACATTTCGGCAAACCTTGTTGTGACACAGATATGTCTCAAACTATCGAGAAAAAATATATATTTTAAACAAGTAAGAAAGTATGGTCGGTCAAGCCCGACCGTATAATACCCTACACTAAGTAAAAGGGCAAAAACATTTTTCTTTTAAAACTTCAATAATTTATAATTTATGGACCGATCACCATGAAATTAGGTTGTGTGATGTATGTCCATATGGAAGTTTACTATGTTGAATTTTACCCTAGGTGGTGTAGGGTATAAATAGTACCAAATTAATTACGCGGACTTGGCACAAGTTCGCATTCAAGTTCCAAATAATAACCTTTTCATTTTAAAAATTTCCTTAATAATTTTGAATAAAAAGTATTTTCCCGTTTGGTACCATTTTTTCAATATTTTTTCCACTTTCTAATTTCTTTATTGTATTTTTTTTTCAGCAAATAACTATTGTTAACTTACAATAAAATAACTCGTACATGGAGCAGTGAGTTAGCAGCTTGACTATCAAACACAATTAAATAATGTGACTGTTCGATTCCCACACAAGGCAATATTTTTCGTGTTTTTTTAGCTACATATTCTTGTTGTGAATTTACTACTTATTTCTTAAATGATTGTAAGTACATTTGTAAGCTTGACGCATGAATTTTTTAAAAATCTCGAACAAAGGTAAGTAGTGTTTCAGTCAAATAATAAGTAGTTATGCCTTGGATCCAATATTACTTGCTGGCTTACTAAGTAAGTAAAGTTTTTGCTGGGCGATTCCTCACGTAAAGAGTTTGAATTTTAAAAAGATTTTTTGAAATAGATAAAGATGGAATTTCTTTTTTGGTATTTTTTTGCTCCAATTTATATATTTTGGGTCATTTGACACGTATGTACTATTTGTAGTGCAGAGAGAAGTCATTTGGTTACATTATACCTCCCATGTAATCTATCGTGAAGACAACTGACACTCAAGTGGCTCAAAGTAATCTATAGTGTAGTCACTTTGAAAGTTTATTTCGAACTGCACTTTTTTGTGAGTCATTTTAAAATGGAGAGATATCGGCGGAATATATTTTACAAGCTATCGGTTATTGGACTGTTTATAAGCTGTCTTTTTAACCGACTATTTATGGTCTGACTCTATGTAACCGGTATGTGAATGAAATGCGTATTCCCAAAGGGTCAATTGACAGCCTGTTTATGACAAGCACGTGTTAGAACTAACTAAAAATAACTAGATGATAGGTAAAATCAATAGTTCAGGACAGTATCCTTGAACTGCTGGGATGTACATGGGAAGAGGGAATCTACAATACAAATTGAATGACTATAGCTTCAAACAATTGGGCAATGCAATGATGAATCAGTCATTCATTCATTCAGTAATGTTACTCTTTTATATACACAAGAATTCACATTGCTTATAGATTGATAAATTTAAAATATCATTATAAATAAATTATCGACCTCTAAATATTATCCAATTTGTTAATAAAAATTTGCTAATTGTAATTGTGGGAGCTGTGCAGAAGCTTTTAAATTTCCACAGTTTTGCATTTTTGCACCAGTCTAATGTGTAATACATGTTAATTGTAAAAAGCTTTGTTATGAATATATTCCACAATCGTTATCAGTTGGTGGCTTTTCCATGAATTATTGTTAAAAACTTTAACCGATTCCTAAAGTGTGTCATCATATTATGTACTTGTGAACATGTTGATAAATATTAAAATAAATACTGTAGTCAACAAAAATTTTAAAACTGTGTCATGTCACAGTAAAACAAATAAAATGTTTTATAACTTAATGAGATTTTGCCATGGTTACTCAGCATTCATTAACTTTCGAAATGCTAGAGCATCGGTTTGAATTACTGATGAACTGATGATGGCAAGAAATCTGTATTTCTGGTTTACATACATTGTATATGTTATTTGAATTATGAAAACTATTATAAATATTAATAATATTTGTACAAAACACTAGCTGTTATACTAGCAGCCATTATTAATCATAATCATCACAACCTTTTGTTTCACTCAAAATTTTCTAAATAAATGCTGTCATTTTCTTTTCAGCCAAACTTTGGTAATTTCTTTTAGTCAGCAAATGTCGAAAAATTTTCTATTTTCCGGGATTTCTTGCTGTTTCTGCTGGTATTTAATATGCGACACATGTAATTATGTACATTTATTAAATAAAAAAGAAAACTTTTTTAATAGCAGACCCATCATCATGGATGGGTCAGCATCAAAAAAGTAAATATTTTGTTAATATAGCAATGTAAAAGTATTTATAGCTACAGTGTCAGGCATTCTATAACAGATAGACAGACAGACTTCCTTAATATTCACGCATATATCAAGGTGATAATGGAAATCTATTAACAAAAACCACAAGTTTTTTTTTATTATTTTCCTATGAGTAACAGTGTGGTTCAGAATAATTATTTAAACAGATTACATAAATTTTTCTCAAAACAATAAAGCCATTTAAATTATTAAACTTATACCTACACTTTTAATTTCTGTGTAATTCCTAGTATTTACTTTTTGTTCATATTATAGGTTAGTTAAATTGAATAAACCAAACTGTCACTCTGTCACTTTAAACTTTTCTTTTGCATGTAGTTTTGTAAAACTCAAAAAAAAACAAAAAAACTAAAAATATTGTTGTTAATTACTATGTGTAAGTAAGTATTAGAACGAATATAAAATATAGTTAGTTTGTGTTCCGGCAATTTTGTCATTCTATTACTCTACTACTAGCTACAACTCATCTGGTATTTTGCAGTTTTCTCTTCCTGCTCTGCTAAAACTTAAAAATGTGTTAACTGATGTGGTAAATACAATTCGCTTTTAATGCGACACTAATCATCATGTTGATGATGACGACTACGACGACGATGACTGCGATGACGAGGAAGTCGACCAACTTGAATGTTTGTGTTGATAGTTTGTGGAAAGAAAAAGTTTGTTTAATTTTTTTGAAAATTCAGCAAATCTAGGTTACATATTTACAAATCTAAAATGACATATAAACAGACACACATACACATATACCCCTATATAGTACATGCCCAGCAGTTCTAGGAGACTGTCAACTTGTTACATAACTAGCTACATGACTAGTTATTTTAATATGTGCACGTACTAAACAGGAAACAGTCAACGCATTGGATTCACGTGCCTTACCAGCTACTAGGGTATTCATTCGACTAATGATCGTTCGATTAATTGAATAATTATTCGAACAATTTAAAAATTGCCATTTTCGAATAACGAATAATTCGAACAATTTTATGCAGAATAATCGAATAAAACGAATAAATGTTCATATATATTTAAATTTATTAAATTGCTTAAAATTGTTCATACCCTGAAGGAAACCTGGGGACAAGTGTCTCCAAGTCACCAGTTTTGTCGACTATTTTGGTGACTTTTTAGCGACATTGTCAACGAAGCGTCAACGAAGACTACTCTTCCATCTGTTATGAATTCATACCATTTCGTTTTTTAATTTGTTTAATACAACGTCAAATGTTAACAAAATATCCAGTTTCATTATTTACATCTACTTCAGAAAAGTACCAAAAGTGTAGATTAGAATTACTAAAATGTACTAGTGAATAAATACCTAGTCAATAGTAATATCGTCAGTAGTAGACTTCCAATGACACGCACATGTTAAATGTCTATAGTAAATAGCATTGTCTGGGGTAAAATAAGTCACTAGTTTCACTATTGACACTTCCTGCAGGGATAATTTCCAATTTAGGTAATAATGACTCACAAAAATTGTATTGTTTCTGTAATTCGGCAAATAACTAAAGACAAAGGGACTTTCGATCACTGTAGATGAGCTCCTTCTATAAATATATAAAAATTACTGCAAGAAGTTACAATTCTAAAAACAAATCTTTAACAATTTTGAACTTAGGACTTGAAACAATGAAAATAAAAGGTACGGAATAAAATATTTGTTATTTAGCTGGCGAAATATTAGAAGAATCGCAATTAATAATCAAAATATTAACTTAGATTAAAGTGGAGTTGAATGTGATGGAGAATGTGATTTTGAAACGGTCCACATTGTGGTAGATCGCAAATCTAACTGGACAAAATTAATAAATCACGTTGGGTTCACTTCTCACTTATGAATCATATAAAAAATTAGTTCAAATATATAAACGATTATAAAAACTTTTTTTCGCAATGTATTTTGGGAGTTTTTACCCATTCTTCAAAAATTTTCTTTCGTGAAAAAGTAGAAGTCATACTGGAAAGTGGAAAAATTAATGGCGGTCGCAAGATTGCGCAAGATGTTTTTGATTTACCTTGAAGTGAACACTTGAAAGATTAACTCAAATATAGTTTTACACTGGAACTATCCGGAATAAACAGCTTTAACTCTACTTGAAAAAAGGAAATATTTTATTTTTTCTTTGTGTAGGTCATACTGGAAAAGTGAAAAAAAATGTATGGCGGTAGCAAAAATGCGCAAGATGTTTTTGATTTACCTTAAAGTGAACACTTGACAGATGGAGTTCGTCATATATATGATTTTGAACATCATTGGACATCTTTGTCTAACATGGTAATAAACTTTTTGCGTATTTGTAAATGTGTCAATCATATACTGCCTGACTTCAAACATTGGACAGATTCCCTTTATTGTGTAATTCCCCAAGACCACTTTATTAAGCAAAGGTTCGGCAATGTTGATAGAGCTTGATGTATAATACAATTTGTTATAAATAATTTAGAAATAGTGAATAATTAATTTACTAAAGAATTAGTTACTCAATTTAAAACCCGAATTAATGAACGACATAAAAAAGTTCTTAATACGTTTATATTGTATTTGAATTCAGGATCATGTCCAACTAGCTAAAATTTTTTAAAGTTCCAAAACGGAAACTAAAGTGTTTGCTAGTAAATTGTTATGTAGATTGTTCGGGAGTTAATCTGATCAGAATATTTCTGTTGAAAATTTAATGATGGACTTTGTTTTCGAATGTTTTTTAACATTATCAATACTTGAATTGTTAACTTTAATGTTGTTTTTTGTTTTTCTTTAACAATAAAATATTAAAAAACCGACATCAAAACTTCATTCTTTACTTTTTTGAAAAAATTTTAATTATTCGAATAATTCGATTAATTTTAAACGTGTGATCGAATTATTCGAACAAGTTAAAATCTCTTATTCGAATTATTCGTTTTATTCGATCAAGAGAAATATCGAATAATTCGAATTTCCTACTAGCTACCTAACTGGTTACATGATCAGCTAAAAAACGAATTATTTTAAAGTCTAAGGATGCTAATTGACCTCAAATAGACATCCCATAAACAAGTCCAATAACCGATTACTTGTAAAAAAAACCTTCCTCCTACATTCTCCATTAGATTAGTTCTGTTGGGTAAAATAACTACTTTGCAATATAAAATAAACCTTTAAAGTGACTACACTTCTGGTTACTTAGAGACACTTAAGTGACAAATGACTTCACGCTAGATTACCTGGGATGTATAGAGTAACCAATTGACTTCTCTCTACACTACAAAGTTTACATATGTGTCAAATGACCCAAAATATATTAATTTGAGTTAGCCAAGTGATCAGACATTAGTGACAATTACTGTCTAGAAGGGATATATTGAATTGCTTAACTGCTGGGTACATACTAACCATACACATTCATATATATAAACATATCTATCTATATGTATATAGATTACTTTTATTTCTATTTCAACTATTTGATGTTGTTATTGTTAGTTAGGTTTCCATTCCAACAACATTTAACAAGCATCACAGCATCACAGTGAACTTGGTGAACATTTAGTGTAAGGATTCACTGAAATGAAAGGGTCATAAAAAAGTTTTATGTTATTTTTATGGTGATGACAATTATGCTGGATCCTTAAATAGAAAGTTCCACATTTTTTTTGCTTTTTGTTTTTCCTATACTCTTCAATTCTCTCCTGTCCTGTTGTCGTATGTAATCGTATAATGCCGATTTAACAAAAAAAAAATAAATAAAATAAAGCGTTTAGTTTTTTTTATATGTCTATAAATGTATCTAAGTGTAGTAGTAAATATTAATAAAAATGTGTTTGGTATTAAAATAATATTCAAATGGTACTTTTTATATTCTCAGGGTACTAAAATTGAAAATTCTAATTTAGTTTCATGTAGTTTTTAAGACTGTTATACTAATGATGTTCTATAGAAAATATTGAAGATATTTTATAGAAAATACAAGACTTTCTATAGAAAATACTATTATACTGAATATTTTCTATAGAAAATACCAGAGCAATTTTTTATAGTGCATATGTTCTACAGAAAATACTGAAAATATTGAAGATTTTCTATAGATAATACTGTTATACTGAAGATTTTCTATAGCAAATGCTGTTTTACTGCTTTTTTTATAGAATACAGTGACGGACATTACAATAGAATCACTATCAATATTTCATTTGAAACTAGGAGCAATCATAAGGATTGGTGTGGGCCAGAAAATATAAAGAAGTGGCAAAATGTGTTGTGGACGGACGAAACGACCATTAATTTAATTGGTAGTGATGATAAGACATGGGTTAGACGTCCAAAAAATGGCAAAAACCAAAAACGTTTAAACATGGTTGGGGAAATATTATTATATGGGGATGCTTTTCTTGGTATTGCGTTGGTCCAATTTATTGGATTAAAGAAAATATGGATAAGCACATGTATGTAAATATTTTGGAGAATGTTATAAAGCCACATGCAGAATGGAATATGCCCTTAAAATGGTTCTTCCAGCAAGATAATGACCCAAAGCACACGTCAGGTTTTGCCAAAAAATGGTTTTTATATAACAAAATTCATGTTATGGATTGGCCGTCTCAATAACCAGAATTAAATCCTATGGAAAATAGTAAAAGACAAACTCGGACCTGAAAAATTGAAAAACAAGGAAGAACTTTGGCAGAAAATTCAGGAAATATGGTATGCAATTTCCCGATCTACATGCGAAAGTTTGTTAAATTCAATCACCAAAAGATTTGATGCTGTTATTAGAAATAATTGATATGCAACAAAATATTAAGAAAACAACGAATTCTTATGATGATTTTTTATTTTTAATCATTTTAAGATTGATTGATTCTATTTGAATGTCGCATATTTTATTTAGTCTTTTAGATTTGACATCGTTTTTAACATAAGAATGTGTTATTTTTTTCTATTTATTGTTTACGTTATGAGCATTAATATATAATGAACATATTTTAAATTTTGAAATCAAATTTTGTAGTTTTACCGCTTTAATCGAATTCATATTTAGTGATTCTATTGTATTCTCCGTCACTGTATATATTCAAGATTTTGAATTAGAGTTTAAAGGAAGATTACACATTTTGTGTGTAAAACTTATCTTTATGAACAATATATCGCTCATTTGCTGCAACAACGTCATAATTCAAAAAAAGTCGTTTAGACAAAAATATTTTATGACATTTTACTACTTCTTAAATAAATGTTCAACAAATCATGCGATTTCTGAAATAAAACCTGATTTAAATAGTAGATATTAATATCTTTCTAATCTGTATTTAACCCAAATTTTTACTTGTCAAATATACGAGAAAACATGAATTTTAAATTTGATGTTTACAACTGATAAAAAAAAGACTAAAAAAACGGCGCATATTTTGTATTACTCAGTTCAAAACACCTGGATTTTGAGTTATGACGTTTTTGCAGCAAATGAGCGATATGTAATTTTACACTTATAATGCCTATTGTACACAATAAAAATACTACATTTTGAATGTATTTTTTAAAATAAAAATATGTAAATGATTCTGATAATCATATTTGAGCCTAAATTTACACATATTGTGCACATGAAAACATACTTACTTTTTAGTAGTAAATTTACATGCATTTTTTAGAGTGTACAATACTGAAAATGGTTTGAAAGTATTAAATGAGTCTCGAGAGTACCATGGTACTTTTCTTTATGAAATAGTATTAAAAAAGTAAACTTTTCTATCACTGATACATATGTATTACATAGTGTATAATAGGGTATTCGAATTATTCGATTTTTCTCTTGTTCGAATAAAAGGAATAATTCGAATAAGGGATTTTAACTTGTTCGAATAATTCGATCATACGTTTAAATTAATCGAATTATTCGAATAATTAAAATTTTTTAAAAAAGTAAAGAATGACGTTTTGATGTCGGTTTTTTTAAATTTTATTGTTAAAGAAAAACAAAAAATAACGTTAAAGTTAACAATTCAAGTATTGATAATGTTTAAAAACATTCGAAAACAAAGTCCATCATTAAATTTTCGACAGAAATATTCTGATCAGATTAACTCCGGAACAATCTACAAAACAATTGACTAGCAAACCCTTTAGTTTCCGTTTTGGATCTATGCTTTAAAAACTTTGAGCTAGTTGGACATGATCCTGAATTCAAATACAATATAAACGTATTAAGAACTTTTTTATGTCGTTCATTAATTCGGGTTTTAAATTGAGTAACTAATTCTTTAGTAAATTATTTATTCACTATTTCTAAATTATTTATAACAAATTGTATTATACATCAAGCTCTATCAACGTTGCCAAATCTTTGCTTAATAAAGTGGTCTTGGGGAATTACACAATAAAGGGAATCTGTCCAAAGTTTGATATAATTGTCAGTGAACGTGGCTAATTTGAAGTCAGGCAGTGCATGATTGACGCATTTACAAATACGAAAAAATGTTAGACAATGATGTTCAACGATGTTCAAAATCATGTATAAGACTCCATGCTTTTCTTGCAACAAAACGTTAGTTTGCAAAATTTGTGTTTATCATTCGATTTATTAAATATTTTGCAACACTTACGTACGCGGTTAATAACATCACTTATATACATATATTTTAAGATCATGGCCTTCTATTTCAATGTAATCATTATAAATGTCATCCTCAATATCACTTTCGACGACCGTTTCAAAATCACATACAACTCCACTTTAATCTAAGTTAAGATTTTGATTATTAATTGCGATTCTTCTAATATTTCGCCAGCTAAATAACAAATACTTTTATTTTCATTGGTTCAATTCCAAAGTTAAAAATGTTTAAAGATTTGATTTTAGAATTGTAACTTCTTGCAGTAATATTTATATATTTATAGAAGGAGCTATCGGAACACTCATCTACAGTGATCGAAAGTCCCTTTGTCTTTAGTTATTTGTAGAATTTCAGAAACATTACAATTTTTGTGAGTCATTGTTACTTACTTAAATTTGAAATTATGAAAAATTTTAAGCAATTTAATAAATTTAAATATATATGAGCAATTATTCGTTTTATTCGATTATTCTGCATAAAATTTTTCGAATTATTCGTTATTCGAAAATGTACATTTTTAAATTGTTCGATTGTTAAATTATTCGTAAGAAATTATTCGATTAATCGAACGATCATTAGTCGAATTAATACCCTAGTATATACATATGTTTACTAGGGTGGCCCTTAATTAACAAAAGTTGGATTTTGGCCAGTCTCACCCCCCCCAGTTTGGTGAACATTGGTAAAAAAAAATCATCCTGAAAAATTTTTAGGTAAATCGGTTGGGGTTAAGACGTGCCGTGCCGCAAGCGCTCTGAAGTTTTAAGATGCATTTACAAGGCGAAAAAATGCCATTTCTTCAGTTTTGTAAAAATTTTGCCATTCAAAAATTACTTTTGCAATTTAATTTGAAAGAATAGAAATGTGTATATAATTGTCGTTCTAATGAGACATAAAAAACAGAAATTCGTTAAAAAATGTTAAAGTTATTAAAAATTTTCCAAGTCATTAACGTGTCTCAGGCCACTAGAACAAGAAATGTAGCAACAAAATTAACATATTTTAAGAAATATTAAAATAAAAGCTTATTTTTATTTAAAATATATCCATATTTACTTGTATATTAGTTTTTAGCTTCGTAGGATTCTGATAACCTATTTGCAGGTATGACTACAACAATTTATTTTTTTAACTGCAGTTTCAAAACTCAATTTTCAATTTTTTAAAAATTTTGTTAAACAACTTTCAGAATTTTTTTATCATCTCATTTTGGATTTATTGAGAATATAAAAGAGAATAAAAATATGAAAAAGTTATGAAAATATCTCCAAAAGTTTTAAATTTTCGAGAAAAACAATTTATTTTGCCATATTTTGGCGAATGAGCTCAATTTCCTTACTGTTATGAATTTTAAGTAGAACCTATTCAGAATATTGTTACGAAATTGTACTTGAATTCAAAGTGGCATAATGCTTTCAAATAACAGTGCTGTAATAGCAAACTGTAACATATCTGTGGGCATTATTAAATAAAAGCTTTCAGTTGACCATTGATCGTAAGTTGGCAACGCTGTATTCGAATATTCAGTTAAAGAACATTGTAGAAATAGAACTTTCTAGATGGTTATGCAGTGTTATAAATAGTGGCAGAGGTGGCAGTCGTGAGAGAGTTTTTATCAGAGACGCTTATCGAATAAACAACAACTAGTGCCTTAAAGTGTTTTGTGTTTTTCAAGTAAATTTGTGTACATTATAAATTGTGTCTGTATTTCTGCGAATTTGCAAACGTGTATAAAAAACATTGAGTGACTATTTAATTCTGTTGTTGTTGTACATTTAAAGAAATAAAGAGTTGTTACCATTTTCAAACTACTAAACGGCTTTTATTTGCAATCAAAAGTATCCGGTTTATTTAAAGGAAATAAACTAACGATTTGAAAAGGTTAAAACGTAACAATATTATAGTCAAGATAATTCTAATTATATTCTGAATGTTTTACTAAAAGTGGAAAACGTTAAACCTTAAATCGTGAAGGTCAAAGGTTAAATTTTTCAATATTTGGAATTTCTAATGGAAAGATAGCGCAGTTGTATATATTTAATTCAAGAAATATTAAAATAAAAGCGCATATATGTTAAATCCATTTTTACTTGTATATGACATTTCGTCTTTGTATAATACCGTTAACCAATTCGCAGGTATCTCCAAAAAAAAATTAATTTTTTTTACGGCAGTTTCAAAACTAAATTTTCAAATTTTTAAAAATTTATTGAGAATATAGGTAATAAAAATATGAAAAAAGTATGACAATAACTCCTATAGTATCTACCAGGTGATCGATTAAACTATATATAGGGCTTGAAGTCATATCGAACTACTTAACTCTTTACAAAATTAAAGAAAATTCATAAAATTAAAAAAAAATTAAAATTTGTTGATTTTGCAGAGATGAAAATTTAAACTGAATTAAAATTTTATATCAACTTTATTACTATTGCATTTGTATGGTCAAAGAAGATAGCAGTGACTTTTCTTTTGTAATTTTCGTATATTTTTATTTTATTTAAAGTAGTATATTACTATAAAATCTATTTTTTATTTTACATTAAAAACATCCAAAGAGTTTCATGGTTAAACATTAACTAACTCTTTACTTTCTTTTACTTCTTATCTTAGTTATTTATACTTATCTTATCCCATCATATAATTTGACATTTGTACTTATGATTATAATTGACATTACTTTAAAGGATATCAGTGGACTCAGAGGTAACCAGTGTGTTGTATAAGTAATATAGTGGTTCGTAAAGCATTTGCTATTAATAACCTCCAGCTTTTTAGATAAGAATTTTCATTTTTATAAATTTACAAATAAAAATTCCTTATTATTATATGAATAAGATTTCAAATTATTAACAAACAGAATTTACCTACCACTTCTTAAAGAAAACATCTTTCTATTCTCCACAATTTAATCTTTAGCAAAACTTCAACCTGTCGCGAAAAGTTTCTGGTGTCATGATAAATGTGTCTGTTGGAGTATTTGATTTTATGATTTATAGTTTCATTAGCAACAAAGTCTAAGCTTTAAATCAATCAATTTTCCATGCTGCTGATATTCGTTCATTCATTTCCACTCCTATTCTGAACTGAACTATAACAAATTTCTAACAATGTCACTGTTTTCTAACATGAGCATTATGCTTGAGGCTGTTGTTGGAGGAGGGTGTACAAAATCAAAGACAAATGTGATATTTTCTATAATTTTCCATCATTTTTATTCCGTGTGTGTGTGTGAGTGTTATTCCTTTGAATAGATAGATAGATTGATAGATATTTTATTATATTTTATGCCAATTCACTGCTATTTGCATTGTATGCCAAATATTTTTTTCACCTGAGGAGGTTGTGCAGCAGGATTCTTGCTCTGGTTGTTGCTATTGATACTACTCCTGCCACAAAACTCAAAATTAACTATTCTTTGTGTTCAGTTTGATATTTTTTCTTCTGTCGTATTTTATTTTATCATTTTGCGCCATGAAAGCTGATTTTGCTGTAGAAGACAAAATGGAGTTTAGTTTGAAATAAGGGACACCAACCAACAACACCAACAGAATGGTTACAACAAAATTCTAGTACTTATTAGTTTAGTTTTTGCTCTCGTCCCGTCTTGTGTATGTGTGTCAGTCATGTTTTATAAGTTCAATCTATTCATTTATTGAGTATATAGGAGAGTTTGATTTTTTGGCTCTACTTAGTGACATCACATCCGGTGATTTTATATCTTTGATACTCGTTTACACACACACACACACCCAAACATCCCAACAACTGTGTCTGTAGATTGTGTCAATATGTTTAGTTGTAGAAGTAGTTTGAACATGACGTTTAAATATTGAAACCACTAGTAAGTAGTAATGCTTAGACGTATGATGTACGTAGGATTGCATATGAGGAAAACCAAAAATTTTGTTAGATTTCACTAAAAATATTTTTCAAAATTTGTTTCTTTTGAATCAAATGCCATTTTGTAGTTGTATCACCGATACTTAGGTATGCTAAAACTGCGTGCGTTACTCATTTCTCTCATTGCACGCAGAAGTTATGTTGGTTTAAGGTTGAAAATTTAGGAAATTTGCTTAAAAATTAAGCTTTTGCTAAATTTCAATATATTTCTACGTTTTAACCTTTTCAAAACGTTTGGTTTATTTCCTTTAAATAAACCGGATACTTTTGATTGCAAATAAAAGCCGTTTAGTAGTTTAAAAATTGTAACAACTCTTTGTTTATTCAAAATGTACAACAACCACAGAATTAAATAGCCACTCAATGTTTTATTTTATACACGTTTATAAATTCTCAGAAATACCGACACAATTTATAATGTACACGAATTTACTTGAAAAACTCAACACACTTTAAGGCACTCAGTTGATGTTTATTCGAAAAGCGTCTCTGATAAACTCGCTCACGACTGCAACCTCTGCCACTATTTATAACACTGCCATCTGCACTCTAGATTGCTCATTAACTGTCAAAGTTCGAATATTCTAGATCATACGCCATCTGTGGTGTACTTTCTACAATGTTCTTTAACTCGAATTCAAACAGCGTTGCCAACTTACGATCAATGGTCAACTGAAAGCTTTTATTTAATAATGCCCACAGATATGTTACAGTTTGCTATTACCGCACTGTTATTTGAAAGCATTATGCTACTTTTAAATCAGCTCTTAAAATCGTTATATTTGAATTCAAGTACAATTTCGTAACAATATTTAAAGCGTGTTTGTAAAAACAAAAAATTTACCGTAATTATTTATAGGCTATACAAGTGTCCAAGATCTAGTCATTCTAAATTATGTTGGATTTAATCTGTAAGTTAGAAACTGTTAAGTTAGGTTATGAATGCAACTGATACTATCAGCTCATTTGGATACATGAATTGGTCCCTTTGTTAAACCCTAAGAATCATGCTCAGGTCCTCAAGAGCTCCATCACATGTCGGAATGGGGTTCAATGCCAAACCAACCTGACTCAAGATTGAACGAATCCATCTTCCTAACATCCACACTAGATAGATCCTTTAGGCAGTGCAAAAAAGGACTAGCTATTGTTGTAGTCCGTGCTCCCGGTAGAGCAGAGCAGAGACAGATTATAAGTTCAACCGTTTCCTCATCGTCCTCATCATGGGAACTTTTACAAAAGTAATTTTATGGTGTAATTAGTAGCCGAGCCCGTGAGAGACATTGACCTATGATGGTAAAAAAGCATCGATATCGAGCAATTTGTCAAACTAGACCATCTGAGCTGAGTAGACTCAAACAATTTACAGCTTGCAGACGTGAGCCTTTTTTGGCCAGTTCATCCGCAATAGCATTGCCAAGTACACATGAGTGTCCTGGCATTCAGAATAACTCCAGGTTAGAGCTACCCGGTATTCATGTACCAATCTGGATGTCAAATAGATACGAGAGAGGGATTTGATACTCTCAATACAGATTCGGATATTCATACCAAATAACCTATAGTACTTCATACAGTGTACCGCTCTTTTGATGGCTGAAATCACTGCTTGAATTCTGTAGCCTGAAACACACCCCCTTCGGAAATCGGGGAATATAGAAGCCACCAGCCACCCTAGTTTCTTGAAGAAGGTAACTCGCCCGCCATCGATACGGATAAGCGTCTGTCAATAAAAGGTATGGGGGTGCAGTAGTCAATGTTCGCAGGGATACAAGACATACACCCCAGAACAATCGCATGGCCAGTACAAGCAGAACTCCATGCTCCTACAGCCATAAGATCAGCCAGTAGCCAGTGCAACATACTCGTCATCCTTAGTGCAGAGATTCGCTGGATTCTCGCAATCAACACACAGTAGGCGGATTTACTTAGAGTCTTCCACAATACTAGTGCTCCGTACATTAGTCAAAAAGCCATTTCGGATTCCTTATTCCCCAGTCCCTTCTGCAGGCATAAATTCGGGATCCTGGATAGCTTAGAGTTTAAAATGTTACCTAGGTACTTCCCACTATCCTAGAGCTTAAGTTCCACTTTGTTAAGTCGCGGTAGTGGGAACTAGTGGATTTTGTACCTTCTTGAAAAAGCACAAGTTCCGTTTTCCAAGGATTCACACCAAGTCCACTATAAGTGATCCAATGGCTAATTGTACTAAGAAACTGTTAGTACCGAAAAAAATTTATTTTTAACTATTCATCTTTTAGGTAACCATAACTTTAAGAGATGAAAGATTAATAACCTGAGATTTCAGATTCACAGTTTTTTTTTTCCATGGTCTACCCATCGTGTCACTGATTTTTTTCATTTCGAAATCCAAAAAAAAATTTAAAACATCTGAATTCTCTCGCCAAAATTTTTTGATTTTCCTCATATATCTGTGTATGTTTATCTGTCACTTTGTCTTTATGCCGTTTGTTCAGCTTTTAGGAATATAAACTAAAACTGATTTGAATTTGAGAACTCAGAGTTGAGTTGAGTTGAATTGAGTTGTTTTGTGTTGCAGTTTGACTTTCGTTAAGGATTTATTTTGGCTTTGCATAACGGTTTTACTAACGATTCGCAAACAGATTTTCCAAATGCCAACAGCCATTTAAAGATGTGATACATCCATTTATACATTTGATCACACCACATACAGCAACAACAACAACAGCACTATAAACAAAAATCATCTTATCTTTTGGGTAGTTTATGTCTTTGTGTTTGTTAGCTTTTTCTATTCTGTGCTCTTCTGTTCGGTTCGGTTCAGTTCCGTTTTATCTTTTTGTGGTGCTGCTAAAATTGTATATGTATGTATTTGTTTTGTGTATTTAAGAGTGTCCTTTTTTTACCAGAGTATCTTTGTATGTTTGAATTTGTTTGTTTGCATTTAGTATAAATTGGCACTGACGCGTCAACTTAAGACCTGAGGGCAGTCAATTTTTGTCGGGTTTTTCGTATCTTTTAGATATTTATTACAAATGTGTCTATATACATATGTATGTGTACGTAAGTCTTTGTATTTGCATTTGTGTGTATTGGTTTTTAGTCTATTTGCTTCATTTATTTATCCCAGCTTAGTTTCGATTGTGTCTGCTTAACGAATTTATTTTAACGTTGTCATGTCAGTTACTTTTGTAATGCCACCTTTCACTTTTTTGTGTATTTTGACTTTGACTTTTTCTTATTTTTAATATTCATCTCCTGTTTGTTGCCTGCTAATCTTTAACTGATGATATATTGGATTTAACTGTCTGTCTGTTTGTTTGTTCTTAAATGTGGTTGCAATTTATACTCGTCTTTTTTTTCTACTTAACAAAAAAACTTTCAATTTTTCAAATGAACAAAATAAGAAAATAAACCGAAGGTTTTTACAGATTTCATTAATAGTGTAAATAAAGATTATTGTTAAAAATTAAATAATTAATATGTTCTTGTTATTAATTATTTTCATAATGGATCCGCGCTCGTACCGAATAATGACGAGATCTTCGAAAATGATTTTTAGCCAAAGGATGTCATTATATTGTTCTATAGTCGAATCCAATTGTTCTATAGTCGAATCCAATTCAACTGCATAAATATGAAACGTTTAAAACAAATCTTTGAAGTCTTCTCTACTGCTGTAGATATCTAAATCTTTAAGCTATTACAAAATACCAAAAGTTTATATCTCGTACATAAAATTTGTATCACTGCTTCATCACTTTATCATTAAATTTAAATTAATATAATTAATTTTCTACAATAAAATGTCTAACAACTCATTGTCTAACATGTCGCCCCTTAGAGAGAATAACAACATAACTCTAGAATTACAATATAATTTTAATTAAAAATACCAACCGATATATCGGGTTCGACATAGAAATTTTTTATAATAATGAAAATCTTTGGTCACTGATATTTCCCAACAAAAATATGTTTTTTTAGTACAAAATTCCAAAATATCTAAAATTGCTTATATTTCGTTAATTAAAGGGTTTAGAGCGAAAATAATGAAAATCTGTGATCACTGATATTTCAACAAAAATATATTTTTTTAGTACAAAATTCCAAAATATCTAAAATTGCTTATATTTCGTTAATTAAAGGGTTTAGAGCGAAAATAATGAAAATCTGTGATCACTGATATTTCAACAAAAATATATTTTTTTAGTACAAAATTCCAAAATATCTAAAATTGCTTATATCTCGTTAATTAAGGGGTTTAGAGCGAAAATAATGAAAATCTGTGACCACTGATATTTCCCACAAAAATATATTTTTTTAGTATAAAATTCCAAAATAACTAAAATTGCTTATATCTCGTTAATTAAAGGGTTTAGAGCGAAAATAATGAAAATCTGTGATCACTGATATTTCCCAACAAAAATATATTTTTTTAGTATAAAATTCCAAAATAACTAAAATTGCTTATATCTCGTTAATTAAAGGGTTTAGAGCGAAAATAATGAAAATCTGTGATCACTGATATTTCCCAACAAAAATATATTTTTTTAGTACAAAATTCCAAAATAGCTAAAAGTGCTTATATCTCGTTAATTAAGGGGTTTAGAGCGAAAATAATGAAAATCTGTGATCACTGATATTTCCCAACAAAAATATATTTTTTTAGTATAAAATTCCAAAATAACTAAAATTGCTTATATCTCGTTAATTAAGGGGTTTAGAGCGAAAATAATGAAAATCTGTGATCACTGATATTTCCCAACAAAAATATATTTTTTCAGTACAAATTTTTAAAATAGCTAAATGTGCTTATATCTCGTTAATTAAGGGGTTTAGAGCGAAAATAATGAAAATCTGTGATCACTGATATTTCCCAACAAAAATATATTTTTTTAGTACAAAATTCCAAAATATCTAAAATTGCTTATATTTCGTTAATTAAGGGGTTTAGAGCGAAAATAATGAAAATCTGTGATCACTGATATTTCCCAACAAAAATATATTTTTTTAGTATAAAATTCCAAAATAACTAAAATTGCTTATATCTCGTTAATTAAGGGGTTTAGAGCGAAAATAATGAAAATCTGTGATCACTGATATTTCCCAACAAAAATATATTTTTTTAGTATAAAATTCCAAAATAACTAAAATTGCTTATATCTCGTTAATTAAGGGGTTTAGAGCGAAAATAATGAAAATCTGTGATCACTGATATTTCCCAACAAAAATATATTTTTTCAGTACAAATTTTTAAAATAGCTAAATGTGCTTATATCTCGTTAATTAAGGGGTTTAGAGCGAAAATAATGAAAATCTGTGATCACTGATATTTCCCAACAAAAATATATTTTTTTAGTACAAAATTCCAAAATATCTAAAATTGCTTATATTTCGTTAATTAAGGGGTTTAGAGCGAAAATAATGAAAATCTGTGATCACTGACTGATATTTCCCAACAAAAATATATTTTTTTAGTACAAAATTCCAAAATATCTAAAATTGCTTATATTTCGTTAATTAAGGGGTTTAGAGCGAAAATAATGAAAATCTGTGATCACTGATATTTCAACAAAAATATATTTTTTTAGTACAAAATTCCAAAATATCTAAAATTGCTTATATTTCGTTAATTAAGGGGTTTAGAGAGAAAATAATGAAAATCTGTGATCACTGATATTTCCCAACAAAAATATATTTTTTCAGTACAAATTTTCAAAATAGCTAAAAGTGCTTATATTTCGTTAATTAAGGGGTTTAGAGCGAAAATAATGAAAATCTGTGATCACTGATATTTCCCAACAAAAATATATTTTTTCAGTACAAATTTTCAAAATAGCTAAAAGTGCTTATATTTCGTTAATTAAAGGGTTTAGAGCGAAAATAATGAAAATCTGTGATCACTGATATTTCCCAACAAAAATATATTTTTTTAGTACAAAATTCCAAAATATCTAAAATTGCTTATATTTCGTTAATTAAGGGGTTTAGAGAGAAAATAATGAAAATCTGTGATCACTGATATTTCCCAACAAAAATATATTTTTTCAGTACAAATTTTCAAAATAGCTAAAAGTGCTTATATTTCGTTAATTAAGGGGTTTAGAGCGAAAATAATGAAAATCTGTGATCACTGATATTTCCCAACAAAAATATATTTTTTCAGTACAAATTTTCAAAATAGCTAAAAGTGCTTATATTTCGTTAATTAAAGGGTTTAGAGCGAAAATAATGAAAATCTGTGATCACTGATATTTCCCAACAAAAATATATTTTTTTAGTATAAAATTCCAAAATAACTAAAATTGCTTATATCTCGTTAATTAAGGGGTTTAGAGCGAAAATAATGAAAATCTGTGATCACTGATATTTCCCAACAAAAATATATTTTTTCAGTACAAATTTTCAAAATAGCTAAAAGTGCTTATATTTCGTTAATTAAAGGGTTTAGAGCGAAAATAATGAAAATCTGTGATCACTGATATTTCCCAACAAAAATATATTTTTTTAGTATAAAATTCCAAAATAACTAAAATTGCTTATATCTCGTTAATTAAAGGGTTTAGAGCGAAAATAATGAAAATCTGTGATCACTGATATTTCCCAACAAAAATATATTTTTTCAGTACAAATTTTCAAAATAGCTAAAAGTGCTTATATTTCGTTAATTAAAGGGTTTAGAGCGAAAATAATGAAAATCTGTGATCACTGATATTTCCCAACAAAAATATATTTTTTCAGTACAAATTTTCAAAATAGCTAAAAGTGCTTATATTTCGTTAATTAAAGGGTTTAGAGCGAAAATAATGAAAATCTGTGATCACTGATATTTCCCAACAAAAATATATTTTTTCAGTACAAATTTTCAAAATAGCTAAAAGTGCTTATATTTCGTTAATTAAAGGGTTTAGAGCGAAAATAATGAAAATCTGTGATCTATATAATTCCCAACAAAAATATATTTTTTTAGTATAAAATTCCAAAATAACTAAAATTACTTATATCTCGTTAATTAAGGGGTTTAGAGCGAAAATAATGAAAATCTGTGATCACTGATATTTCCCAACAAAAATATATTTTTTCAGTACAAATTTTCAAAATAGCTAAAAGTGCTTATATTTCGTTAATTAAAGGGTTTAGAGCGAAAATAATGAAAATCTGTGATCACTGATATTTCCCAACAAAAATATATTTTTTTAGTATAAAATTCCAAAATAACTAAAATTGCTTATATCTCGTTAATTAAAGGGTTTAGAGCGAAAATAATGAAAATCTGTGATCACTGATATTTCCCAACAAAAATATATTTTTTCAGTACAAATTTTCAAAATAGCTAAAAGTGCTTATATTTCGTTAATTAAAGGGTTTAGAGCGAAAATAATGAAAATCTGTGATCACTGATATTTCCCAACAAAAATATATTTTTTCAGTACAAATTTTCAAAATAGCTAAAAGTGCTTATATTTCGTTAATTAAAGGGTTTAGAGCGAAAATAATGAAAATCTGTGATCACTGATATTTCCCAACAAAAATATATTTTTTCAGTACAAATTTTCAAAATAGCTAAAAGTGCTTATATTTCGTTAATTAAAGGGTTTAGAGCGAAAATAATGAAAATCTGTGATCTATATAATTCCCAACAAAAATATATTTTTTTAGTATAAAATTCCAAAATAACTAAAATTGCTTATATCTCGTTAATTAAGGGGTTTAGAGCGAAAATAATGAAAATCTGTGATCACTGATATTTCCCAACAAAAATATATTTTTTTAGTATAAAATTCCAAAATAACTAAAATTGCTTATATCTCGTTAATTAAGGGGTTTAGAGCAAAAATAATGAAAATCTGTGATCACTGATATTTCCCAACAAAAATATATTTTTTTAGTATAATATTCCAAAATAACTAAAATTGCTTATATCTCGTTAATTAAGGGGTTTAGAGCGAAAATAATGAAAATCTGTGATCACTGATATTTCCCAACAAAAATATATTTTTTCAGTACAAATTTTCAAAATAGCTAAAAGTGCTTATATTTCGTTAATTAAAGGGTTTAGAGCGAAAATAATGAAAATCTGTGATCACTGATATTTCCCAACAAAAATATATTTTTTCAGTACAAATTTTCAAAATAGCTAAAAGTGCTTATATTTCGTTAATTAAAGGGTTTAGAGCGAAAATAATGAAAATCTGTGATCACTGATATTTCCCAACAAAAATATATTTTTTCAGTACAAATTTTCAAAATAGCTAAAAGTGCTTATATTTCGTTAATTAAAGGGTTTAGAGCGAAAATAATGAAAATCTGTGATCACTGATATTTCCCAACAAAAATATATTTTTTTAGTATAAAATTCCAAAATAACTAAAATTGCTTATATCTCGTTAATTAAGGGGTTTAGAGCGAAAATAATGAAAATCTGTGATCACTAATATTTCCCAACAAAAATATATTTTTTTAGTACAAAATTCCAAAATAGCTAAAAGTGCTTATATCTCGTTAATTAAGGGGTTTAGAGCGAAAATAATGAAAATCTGTGATCACTGATATTTCCCAACAAAAATATATTTTTTTAGTATAAAATTCCAAAATAACTAAAATTGCTTATATCTCGTTAATTAAGGGGTTTAGAGCGAAAATAATGAAAATCTGTGATCACTGATATTTCCCAACAAAAATATATTTTTTTAGTATAAAATTCCAAAATAACTAAAATTGCTTATATCTCGTTAATTAAGGGGTTTAGAGCGAAAATAATGAAAATCTGTGATCACTGATATTTCCCAACAAAAATATATTTTTTTAGTACAAAATTCCAAAATATCTAAAATTGCTTATATTTCGTTAATTAAGGGGTTTAGAGCGAAAATAATGAAAATCTGTGATCACTGATATTTCCCAACAAAAATATATTTTTTTAGTACAAAATTCCAAAATATCTAAAATTGCTTATATCTCGTTAATTAAGGGGTTTAGAGCGAAAATAATGAAAATCTGTGATCACTGATATTTCCCAACAAAAATATATTTTTTTAGTACAAAATTCCAAAATATCTAAAATTGCTTATATTTCGTTAATTAAGGGGTTTAGAGCGAAAATAATGAAAATCTGTGATCACTGACTGATATTTCCCAACAAAAATATATTTTTTTAGTACAAAATTCCAAAATATCTAAAATTGCTTATATTTCGTTAATTAAGGGGTTTAGAGCGAAAATAATGAAAATCTGTGATCACTGATATTTCAACAAAAATATATTTTTTTAGTACAAAATTCCAAAATATCTAAAATTGCTTATATTTCGTTAATTAAGGGGTTTAGAGCGAAAATAATGAAAATCTGTGATCACTGATATTTCCCAACAAAAATATATTTTTTCAGTACAAATTTTCAAAATAGCTAAAAGTGCTTATATTTCGTTAATTAAAGGGTTTAGAGCGAAAATAATGAAAATCTGTGATCACTGATATTTCCCAACAAAAATATATTTTTTTAGTACAAAATTCCAAAATATCTAAAATTGCTTATATTTCGTTAATTAAGGGGTTTAGAGAGAAAATAATGAAAATCTGTGATCACTGATATTTCCCAACAAAAATATATTTTTTCAGTACAAATTTTCAAAATAGCTAAAAGTGCTTATATTTCGTTAATTAAGGGGTTTAGAGCGAAAATAATGAAAATCTGTGATCACTGATATTTCAACAAAAATATATTTTTTTTTCAACAAAAATATATTTTTTCAGTACAAATTTTTAAAATAGCTAAATGTGCTTATATCTCGTTAATTAAGGGGTTTAGAGCGAAAATAATGAAAATCTGTGATCACTGACTGATATTTCCCAACAAAAATATATTTTTTTAGTACAAAATTCCAAAATATCTAAAATTGCTTATATTTCGTTAATTAAGGGGTTTAGAGCGAAAATAATGAAAATCTGTGATCACTGATATTTCCCAACAAAAATATATTTTTTTAGTATAAAATTCCAAAATATCTAAAATTGCTTATATTTCGTTAATTAAGGGGTTTAGAGCGAAAATAATGAAAATCTGTGATCACTGACTGATATTTCCCAACAAAAATATATTTTTTTAGTACAAAATTCCAAAATATCTAAAATTGCTTATATTTCGTTAATTAAGGGGTTTAGAGCGAAAATAATGAAAATCTGTGATCACTGATATTTCAACAAAAATATATTTTTTTAGTACAAAATTCCAAAATATCTAAAATTGCTTATATTTCGTTAATTAAGGGGTTTGAGCGAAAATAATGAAAATCTGTGATCACTGATATTTCCCAACAAAAATATATTTTTTTAGTATAAAATTCCAAAATAACTAAAATTGCTTATATCTCGTTAATTAAGGGGTTTAGAGCGAAAATAATGAAAATCTGTGATCACTGATATTTCCCAACAAAAATATATTTTTTTAGTATAAAATTCCAAAATAACTAAAATTGCTTATATCTCGTTAATTAAGGGGTTTAGAGCGAAAATAATGAAAATCTGTGATCACTGATATTTCCCAACAAAAATATATTTTTTCAGTACAAATTTTCAAAATAGCTAAAAGTGCTTATATTTCGTTAATTAAAGGGTTTAGAGCGAAAATAATGAAAATCTGTGATCACTGATATTTCCCAACAAAAATATATTTTTTTAGTATAAAATTCCAAAATAACTAAAATTGCTTATATCTCGTTAATTAAAGGGTTTAGAGCGAAAATAATGAAAATCTGTGATCACTGATATTTCCCAACAAAAATATATTTTTTCAGTACAAATTTTCAAAATAGCTAAAAGTGCTTATATTTCGTTAATTAAAGGGTTTAGAGCGAAAATAATGAAAATCTGTGATCACTGATATTTCCCAACAAAAATATATTTTTTTAGTATAAAATTCCAAAATAACTAAAATTGCTTATATCTCGTTAATTAAGGGGTTTAGAGCGAAAATAATGAAAATCTGTGATCACTGATATTTCCCAACAAAAATATATTTTTTTAGTATAAAATTCCAAAATAACTAAAATTGCTTATATCTCGTTAATTAAGGGGTTTAGAGCGAAAATAATGAAAATCTGTGATCACTGATATTTCCCAACAAAAATATATTTTTTCAGTACAAATTTTCAAAATAGCTAAAAGTGCTTATATTTCGTTAATTAAAGGGTTTAGAGCGAAAATAATGAAAATCTGTGATTACTGATATTTCCCAACAAAAATATATTTTTTTAGTATAAAATTCCAAAATAACTAAAATTGCTTATATCTCGTTAATTAAGGGGTTTAGAGCGAAAATAATGAAAATCTGTGATCACTGATATTTCCCAACAAAAATATATTTTTTTAGTATAAAATTCCAAAATAACTAAAATTGCTTATATCTCGTTAATTAAGGGGTTTAGAGCGAAAATAATGAAAATCTGTGATCACTGATATTTCCCAACAAAAATATATTTTTTTAGTATAAAATTCCAAAATAACTAAAATTGCTTATATCTCGTTAATTAAGGGGTTTAGAGCGAAAATAATGAAAATCTGTGATCACTGATATTTCCCAACAAAAATATATTTTTTTAGTATAAAATTCGATAATAACTAAAATTGCTTATATCTCGTTAATTAAGGGGTTTAGAGCGAAAATAATGAAAATCTGTGATCACTGATATTTCCCAACAAAAATATATTTTTTCAGTACAAATTTTCAAAATAGCTAAAAGTGCTTATATTTCGTTAATTAAAGGGTTTAGAGCGAAAATAATGAAAATCTGTGATCACTGATATTTCCCAACAAAAATATATTTTTTTAGTATAAAATTCCAAAATAACTAAAATTGCTTATATCTCGTTAATTAAGGGGTTTAGAGCGAAAATAATGAAAATCTGTGATCACTGATATTTCCCAACAAAAATATATTTTTTCAGTACAAATTTTCAAAATAGCTAAAAGTGCTTATATTTCGTTAATTAAAGGGTTTAGAGCGAAAATAATGAAAATCTGTGATCACTGATATTTCCCAACAAAAATATATTTTTTTAGTATAAAATTCCAAAATAACTAAAATTGCTTATATCTCGTTAATTAAGGGGTTTAGAGCGAAAATAATGAAAATCTGTGATCACTGATATTTCCCAACAAAAATATATTTTTTCAGTACAAATTTTCAAAATAGCTAAAAGTGCTTATATTTCGTTAATTAAAGGGTTTAGAGCGAAAATAATGAAAATCTGTGATCACTGATATTTCCCAACAAAAATATATTTTTTTAGTATAAAATTCCAAAATAACTAAAATTGCTTATATCTCGTTAATTAAGGGGTTTAGAGCGAAAATAATGAAAATCTGTGATCACTGATATTTCCCAACAAAAATATATTTTTTCAGTACAAATTTTAAAAATAGCTAAAAGTGCTTATATTTCGTTAATTAAAGGGTTTAGAGCGAAAATAATGAAAATCTGTGATCACTGATATTTCCCAACAAAAATATATTTTTTCAGTACAAATTTTCAAAATAGCTAAAAGTGCTTATATTTCGTTAATTAAAGGGTTTAGAGCGAAAATAATGAAAATCTGTGATCACTGATATTTCCCAACAAAAATATATTTTTTTAGTATAAAATTCCAAAATAACTAAAAATGCTTATATATCGTTAATTAAGGGGTTTAGAGCGAAAATAATGAAAATCTGTGATCACTGATATTTCCCAACAAAAATATATTTTTTCAGTACAAATTTTCAAAATAGCTAAAAGTGCTTATATTTCGTTAATTAAAGGGTTTAGAGCGAAAATAATGAAAATCTGTGATCACTGATATTTCCCAACAAAAATATATTTTTTTAGTATAAAATTCCAAAATAACTAAAATTGCTTATATCTCGTTAATTAAGGGGTTTAGAGCGAAAATAATGAAAATCTGTGATCACTGATATTTCCCAACAAAAATATATTTTTTCAGTACAAATTTTCAAAATAGCTAAAAGTGCTTATATTTCGTTAATTAAAGGGTTTAGAGCGAAAATAATGAAAATCTGTGATCACTGATATTTCCCAACAAAAATATATTTTTTTAGTATAAAATTCCAAAATAACTAAAATTGCTTATATCTCGTTAATTAAGGGGTTTAGAGCGAAAATAATGAAAATCTGTGATCACTGATATTTCCCAACAAAAATATATTTTTTCAGTACAAATTTTCAAAATAGTTAAAATGCTTATATTTCGTTAATTAAAGGGTTTAGAGCGAAAATAATGAAAATCTGTGATCACTGATATTTCCCAACAAAAATATATTTTTTCAGTACAAATTTTCAAAATAGCTAAAAGTGCTTATATTTCGTTAATTAAAGGGTTTAGAGCGAAAATAATGAAAATCTGTGATCACTGATATTTCCCAACAAAAATATATTTTTTTAGTATAAAATTCCAAAATAACTAAAATTGCTTATATCTCGTTAATTAAGGGGTTTAGAGCGAAAATAATGAAAATCTGTGATCACTGATATTTCCCAACAAAAATATATTTTTTTAGTATAAAATTCCAAAATAACTAAAATTGCTTATATCTCGTTAATTAAGGGGTTTAGAGCGAAAATAATGAAAATCTGTGATCACTGATATTTCCCAACAAAAATATATTTTTTCAGTACAAATTTTCAAAATAGCTAAAAGTGCTTATATTTCGTTAATTAAAGGGTTTAGAGCGAAAATAATGAAAATCTGTGATCACTGATATTTCCCAACAAAAATATATTTTTTTAGTATAAAATTCCAAAATAACTAAAATTGCTTATATCTCGTTAATTAAGGGGTTTAGAGCGAAAATAATGAAAATCTGTGATCACTGATATTTCCCAACAAAAATATATTTTTTTAGTATAAAATTCCAAAATAACTAAAATTGCTTATATCTCGTTAATTAAGGGGTTTAGAGCGAAAATAATGAAAATCTGTGATCACTGATATTTCCCAACAAAAATATATTTTTTCAGTACAAATTTTCAAAATAGCTAAAAGTGCTTATATTTCGTTAATTAAAGGGTTTAGAGCGAAAATAATGAAAATCTGTGATCACTGATATTTCCCAACAAAAATATATTTTTTTAGTATAAAATTCCAAAATAACTAAAATTGCTTATATCTCGTTAATTAAGGGGTTTAGAGCGAAAATAATGAAAATCTGTGATCACTGATATTTCCCAACAAAAATATATTTTTTTAGTATAAAATTCCAAAATAACTAAAATTGCTTATATCTCGTTAATTAAGGGGTTTAGAGCGAAAATAATGAAAATCTGTGATCACTGATATTTCCCAACAAAAATATATTTTTTCAGTACAAATTTTCAAAATAGCTAAAAGTGCTTATATTTCGTTAATTAAAGGGTTTAGAGCGAAAATAATGAAAATCTGTGATCACTGATATTTCCCAACAAAAATATATTTTTTTAGTATAAAATTCCAAAATAACTAAAATTGCTTATATCTCGTTAATTAAGGGGTTTAGAGCGAAAATAATGAAAATCTGTGATCACTGATATTTCCCAACAAAAATATATTTTTTTAGTATAAAATTCCAAAATAACTAAAATTGCTTATATCTCGTTAATTAAGGGGTTTAGAGCGAAAATAATGAAAATCTGTGATCACTGATATTTCCCAACAAAAATATATTTTTTCAGTACAAATTTTCAAAATAGCTAAAAGTGCTTATATTTCGTTAATTAAAGGGTTTAGAGCGAAAATAATGAAAATCTGTGATCACTGATATTTCCCAACAAAAATATATACAAAATTCCAAAATATCTAAAATTGCTTATATTTCGTTAATTAAGGGGTTTAGAGCGAAAATAATGAAAATCTGTGATCACTGATATTTCCCAACAAAAATATATTTTTTAGTATAAAATTCCAAAATAACTAAAATTGCTTATATCTCGTTAATTAAGGGGTTTAGAGCGAAAATAATGAAAATCTGTGATCACTGATATTTCCCAACAAAAATATATTTTTTAGTATAAAATTCCAAAATAACTAAAATTGCTTATATCTCGTTAATTAAGGGGTTTAGAGCAAAAATAATGAAAATCTGTGATCACTGATATTTCCCAACAGTACAAATTTTCAAAATAGCTAAAAGTTCTTATATTTCGTTAATTAAAGGGTTTAGAGCGAAAATAATGAAAATCTGTGATCACTGATATTTCCCAACAATAATATATTTTTTTAGTATAAAATTCCAAAATAACTAAAATTGCTTATATCTCGTTAATTAAGGGGTTTAGAGCGAAAATAATGAAAATCTGTGATCACTGATATTTCCCAACAAAAATATATTTTTTCAGTACAAATTTTCAAAATAGCTAAAAGTGCTTATATTTCGTTAATTAAAGGGTTTAGAGCGAAAATAATGAAAATCTGTGATCACTGATATTTCCCAACAAAAATATATTTTTTCAGTACAAATTTTCAAAATAGCTAAAAGTGCTTATATTTCGTTAATTAAAGGGTTTAGAGCGAAAATAATGAAAATCTGTGATCACTGATATTTCCCAACAAAAATATATTTTTTTAGTATAAAATTCCATAATAACTAAAATTGCTTATATCTCGTTAATTAAGGGGTTTAGAGCGAAAATAATGAAAATCTGTGATCACTGATATTTCCCAACAAAAATATATTTTTTCAGTACAAATTTTCAAAATAGGTAAAAGTGCTTATATTTCGTTAATTAAAGGGTTTAGAGCGAAAATAATGAAAATCTGTGATCACTGATATTTCCCAACAAAAATATATTTTTTTAGTACAAAATTCCAAAATATCTAAAATTGCTTATATTTCGTTAATTAAAGGGTTTAGAGCGAAAATAATGAAAATCTGTGATCACTGATATTTCCCAACAAAAATATATTTTTTGTGATCACTGATATTTCCCAACAAAAATATATTTTTTTAGTACAAAATTCCAAAATATCTAAAATTGCTTATATTTCGTTAATTAAGGGGTTTAGAGCGAAAATAATGAAAATCTGTGATCACTGATATTTCCCAACAAAAATATATTTTTTAGTATAAAATTCCAAAATAACTAAAATTGCTTATATCTCGTTAATTAAGGGGTTTAGAGCGAAAATAATGAAAATCTGTGATCACTGATATTTCCCAACAAAAATATATTTTTTTAGTATAAAATTCCAAAATAACTAAAATTGCTTATATCTCGTTAATTAAGGGGTTTAGAGCGAAAATAATGAAAATCTGTGATCACTGATATTTCCCAACAAAAATATATTTTTTCAGTACAAATTTTCAAAATAGCTAAAAATGCTTATATTTCGTTAATTAAAGGGTTTAGAGCGAAAATAATGAAAATCTGTGATCACTGATATTTCCCAACAAAAATATATTTTTTCAGTACAAATTTTCAAAATAGCTAAAAGTGCTTATATTTCGTTAATTAAAGGGTTTAGAGCGAAAATAATGAAAATCTGTGATCACTGATATTTCCCAACAAAAATATATTTTTTTAGTATAAAATTCCAAAATAACTAAAATTGCTTATATCTCGTTAATTAAGGGGTTTAGAGCAAAAATAATGAAAATCTGTGATCACTGATATTTCCCAACAAAAATATATTTTTTCAGTACAAATTTTCAAAATAGCTAAAAGTGCTTATATTTCGTTAATTAAAGGGTTTAGAGCGAAAATAATGAAAATCTGTGATCACTGATATTTCCCAACAAAAATATATTTTTTTAGTATAAAATTCCAAAATAACTAAAATTGCTTATATCTCGTTAATTAAGGGGTTTAGAGCAAAAATAATGAAAATCTGTGATCACTGATATTTCCCAACAATAATATATTTTTTAGTATAAAATTCCAAAATAACTAAAATTGCATATATCTCGTTAATTAAGGGGTTTAGAGCGAAAATAATGAAAATCTGTGATCACTGATATTTCCCAACAAAAATATATTTTTTAGTATAAAATTCCAAAATAACTAAAATTGCTTATATCTCGTTAATTAAGGGGTTTAGAGCGAAAATAATGAAAATCTGTGATCACTGATATTTCCCCACAATAATATATTTTTTTAGTATAAAATTCCAAAATAACTAAAATTGCTTATATCTCGTTAATTAAGGGGTTTAGAGCGAAAATAATGAAAATCTGTGATCACTGATATTTCCCAACAAAAATATATTTTTTAGTATAAAATTCCAAAATAACTAAAATTGCTTATATCTCGTTAATTAAGGGGTTTAGAGCGAAAATAATGAAAATCTGTGATCACTGATATTTCCCCACAATAATATATTTTTTTAGTATAAAATTCCAAAATAACTAAAATTGCTTATATCTCGTTAATTAAGGGGTTTAGAGCGAAAATAATGAAAATCTGTGATCACTGATATTTCCCAACAAAAATATATTTTTTAGTATAAAATTCCAAAATAACTAAAATTGCTTATATCTCGTTAATTAAGGGGTTTAGAGCGAAAATAATGAAAATCTGTGATCACTGATATTTCCCCACAATAATATATTTTTTTAGTATAAAATTCCAAAATAACTAAAATTGCTTATATCTCGTTAATTAAGGGGTTTAGAGCGAAAATAATGAAAATCTGTGATCACTGATATTTCCCAACAAAAATATATTTTTTTAGTATAAAATTCCAAAATAACTAAAATTGCTTATATCTCGTTAATTAAGGGGTTTAGAGCAAAAATAATGAAAATCTGTGATCACTGATATTTCCCAACAAAAATATATTTTTTCAGTACAAATTTTCAAAATAGCTAAAAGTGCTTATATTTCGTTAATTAAAGGGTTTAGAGCGAAAATAATGAAAATCTGTGATCACTGATATTTCCCAACAAAAATATATTTTTTTAGTATAAAATTCCAAAATAACTAAAATTGCTTATATCTCGTTAATTAAGGGGTTTAGAGCGAAAATAATGAAAATCTGTGATCACTGATATTTCCCAACAAAAATATATTTTTTTAGTATAAAATTCCAAAATAACTAAAATTGCTTATATCTCGTTAATTAAGGGGTTTAGAGCAAAAATAATGAAAATCTGTGATCACTGATATTTCCCAACAAAAATATATTTTTTTAGTATAAAATTCCAAAATAACTAAAATTGCTTATATCTCGTTAATTAAGGGGTTTAGAGCGAAAATAATGAAAATCTGTGATCACTGATATTTCCCAACAAAAATATATTTTTTCAGTACAAAATTCCAAAATAACTAAAATTGCTTATATCTCGTTAATTAAGGGGTTTAGAGCGAAAATAATGAAAATCTGTGATCACTGATATTTCCCAACAAAAATATATTTTTTCAGTACAAATTTTCAAAATAGCTAAAAGTGCTTATATTTCGTTAATTAAGGGGTTTAGAGCGAAAATAATGAAAATCTGTGATCACTGATATTTCCCAACAAAAATATATTTTTTCAGTACAAATTTTCAAAATAGCTAAAAGTGCTTATATTTCGTTAATTAAGGGGTTTAGAGCGAAAATAATGAAAATCTGTGATCACTGATATTTCCCAACCAAAATATATTTTTGTAGTACAAAATTCCAAACATAATAATTTCCCAACGTAAATAATTTTTAATATTCTTAACATCTCTTCCATTATTGCCGTCATTTTACCACTCGAATCTATGAGTATTTTTTCCAGTGGGTTCTTCTTAGATTCACAAATTTCTCTGTTATCCAAGGGTTTTCTCTCGGGAATCTTCTATTTCTAAGTGGTTTGGGAATGGGAATACTTTTACCTAATTTTACTTTTAAGGTCGAAATTTTTAAATAAAAATTCTGCTTAAATTTTACACTTAAATTTTACATCGAATATTAGTAAATAGTTCTTACTTGAAGTAAGAACTATTTAGTCAAATAGATGAACCGTGGTTTTAATAACTCTAAATTTAGAGATATGACGGTCTCTGTGGCAAAACAGCATGTACGTTGCAAATCTACATACATACATGTGTATAAATAAGTATATTGTATAAACAATGGTTGTCATTATCTACAGATTGGTTAAATTTTATTTTACTATTGAACCACATAATCATATGCAATGTAAAGGATGTCACATGACTTCAATAATATAAAAGTATAATTTAGAATAGAAGTGAATGACAATATGAGATGAACACTCTCTGGCAGACATTGTGGGCAAAATGGTTAGTCTAATAATATTATCTATATACATAGAGTTTTTTCTTTTTATTTCCTTTAATTTGTATGATCATCAGCATACTTTTCAACATGATTATAAACATTATAAACAAAAACAAACAACATCAACGTCATCATCATTATTTCAGACATCAGCATCACTTTAGTGTTGGATGTCACAGTGTCACTGACAGTCATCCTCTCCTGGTTGTTAAATTTGTGTGTGTATGAGAGTGTATTAGGGTGTCACCAGAAATAAAGTTGTGGATGTTTTCAACTAAAATATAAGTATCAGTAATTCTAGATAAAAGAATGAACATGTCCTTTATGAGGTTTCTATGATTTGATTCATATTTCTCTCAAAGGAAACATAACAAATATTATCATGTGCAAGATGGTGGAAAGTCGCTCGCAATGATAATCTAAAATTATAACGTAGTCCAAAAGTATTCGAACTATAACTATTTTAAATTTTTCAAATTTTTACATACAATTATTTAATAAAATTTGAAAAATCTTATTGGGTGTATGACTTAAAAATGCGGTATCTTTTGGAAAATTTTTACAATATAAATTTATGCAAAGTATTTCCCATCTTTCTACCAACATATGGATTGGGAGCCAAAAGAACTGCTCATCTTTTGAGGCCAACAACGAATCAAGCCAATATCGAATACTCTGTTACAAAGTGAAGCGTATCCCAGAGAGAATGTTCTGCATCGATCGAAACAAATAGTTATCGGTCGGGAAACCATCTGGACTATAAAGCGGGTGAGGTTAAACTTCCCAACCACTTCATTCTAAATAATTTGTAACAGGTATTGCAACATTTGGCGGAGCCTTGCACAGTGAGGCAGAAATAAATATGGTATTTCTAAACGGCTAATACGATCGGTATAAAATTTGACGTGAGCGCAGCCAAGGAGTATTCGAGTTTAAGTTATTAAAATTTGTGCTACAAATCCTCCACGTCGGCGGTATGGGGGCTAGGGTACCTTCGACATGTAAATATTTGGCTTTGGTGTCGATTCTTAAGGTCTCTCAGCTTCAATTCGTATGGTACTCAATTTCCCTGCTTTTGGATGAATCCTGCTGCTCGCAAATGTTTTGAAATTGATGACTGAGTAGCTCAAAAGGATTTTGCAAGTTCTAATTGAGTCTGACAACCATATTCATGGAATAATGCATCCAATAATTAAGTAAAAATAAACGACGGATATGTACGATTCCTTTTGCGAGAAATTGATTTTGAAAAAAATCATAAAAACCTTTAAAAAGGAGCATATTATAAAAATGGTCTTCTTAAATAAACTAAACTTTGATTTTAGTTTTAGTCGGGGCCGCCCTAGAGTATATATGTATGTATATCTTATGGATGTTTAAATATTTAGTTGTGTGCAATTGCTATTAGATACATATGTATGTATATACGAAGTATGTAAGTTAAAGTACCAGTACTAGGGAAATTGACAACATTCTCAGATACATAAATGTTTGAACATTTAACTGTTACATGTTTTAACGTTATCTTTAAACAACTATTTACTACTACATGATTAAACTACACTAACACTCAACACACATAAAACGCCTTACAAATCGATTGTGAGCTGTGGTTGTTGTTGTGGCATGGAACAGCATCCTTTTGACTCCATATCACAGCTATTAGAATTTCCAGTGCATGTAGCTGCATGGTACGTTTTGTTGAAGTTACCGAATTTAAGTTTAGAATTTTAATGTCCCAATACTGAAAGCTAGTAAAACACCAAAAGCATCATTTGTAAAACGAACAATATTTGTGCTGCCACAAAGAGTGTCACGAAACTGAAACATGTTGTTAGAATTTTAAACTCTGAACTCTTTGATTTTCATCAAACGAAGCCAGGCAATTTTTTCCCCAATTTATGGCTTTAAAACATGTACAAGAATTTACATAATGGAGCAGAGAATATATTGGCTATTTTTACACTATTTATAAATAGATATAATTAAGAGTACTCATGGTCATAATTATTTTGATGTCTCTAAAACTGTCTATCAATTAACTTGAAAGACAATTCCATACTCCTGCTCCGTAGACAAAAATATAAATAAATAATGGTGATGGTGAATTACAATTACTTGCAAAAGTTCAAATTAAAGAACAAAATTGAATATATTGTACATACATAATTACAGTAACAATGCTGACAATTAATGATTTGCGAACCACAAAAATACTTCCGGAAAACATGCACACCAACAAAACGTACAACTAAAAACACACAATACCCATAAAAAAGTCCTTTAAAAACTAATTGAGAGTTTAACTCATGCCAGCACCTTTATGAACATGACTGACTGACTAACCGACTGACTCATCAACTAACTCACCCTCGGACCATTTAAGAATATTTATACGAATACACGTGCTATTTCCATCATACCCAAATAAACTATCACTATATCTTGGAAAATCCTACCCACCCCTTCATTATTATAATCATCATCAGCAGCAGCATCAAAATTATCAACATTAACATTACATGTAAGAGTATTGACTTTCTCAACTTCAATTTGCTTTAAATGTTACACTGTTGCCAATTGAAACAATAATGCAATATATTATTTATGAATATAAAGGGTGTGCCAAAATTTACTCAAATGTTACAAACTAAAGGGACAAAAACAGTTTAACAGCTGACAGTTAGGGTTAGTAAAAATGGAGAATTACCCAGTATAACAATGTATTTTCACCTTTGACCTTTAATCGTCAAAAAATGCCGCATTTGCGGTTCACATGTGATTGTTGTAAAATAAATGCATCCACAACGTAAAACTGTTTGTTGCGGAGTTTGGGCTGGAGGCATCATTGGACGATACTTCTTTAAAAATGAGGCTGGTAAAGCAATGACTGTTACTTAAGCTACACGTCATGACAACGGAGTTATTTCTGCCTAAATTGGATGATATTGATGATATGATACGCAATACCGACCTTGAAACGCCTCTATTACTGTCTGTTTCGGTGATCAGAATTGGCTCCATAGATCATTTCTCCTAGATCATTAATTACTCTTTATGAGGATTTTTCAATTCAACGCTGCATCATAGAAATTCATTTAAAATACTTTTACTTTTTCAACGAACATTTATCTTATTTTTATTCAGTATTGTTTGACAATTCCTCGTGATCGAACCAAAACTGGAAATGACTCTGCATCTTCTAAGCTACTGGTCCGAATGCTAAATTATGTATTAATAAATCTTTCGAAAAAAAATATTTTTTTCCGAAATCAAAACATGCAATTTTTTACTTTTTTTTGCAAAATCAAAAACTTTGTTGACTTGTTTTTTAATTTTTTGCTTAAAAAAAGCTTAGATATTTTCCTTGAAGACCTATTTGGTCTCGTAGTGGGATGCGAGTTCGATATCTATAAAAATAAATGTTTTGTAACTCAAAATATGCAATTTTTGACAAAATCTAACTTTTTTTTTCCAAAATGGGCCCTTTTTTAAAATTTTTTTTTTGCTCAAAACAAAGCTTGGGTCTATTCCTATAAGATCTATTTAGTCGCTTAGTACGATGCGAGTGGGATATATAGCAAAATAAATGTTTTGTAACTCAAGATATACAATTTTTGATTTTTTTTGGCAAAATCGATTTTTTTCCAAAATTAAATTAATTAAATTTTTTTTTTTGCTCAAAAGAAAGCTTAGATCTATTCCTTTAAGAGCTTTTTGGTCTCTTAGTGGGATGCGAGTGGGATAGTATCAAAATAAATGAGTTATTAAATATTTATTTTAATAGATATTCCACTCGCATCCCGATCGGAAGACATTGTTTTTAAAAGTTGGTTCACTTGACGTGAAATCCCCCAGATAAATAAGTTTAAAATTCAAAATTATCGTTTTTTATCTTTGTTTTTTGCAAATATTGGGTGTATGACTTAAAAATGCGGAATTTACAATAGAACATGATTTTAGTTTTTAACAACTTATATATCATTTTGAGTGGTGCATATCTGTCATTTATTCTTACTTAGTTATTGAACATTACGTTTTATTTTTGCTTCGAAAATGTCGAATTTTATACCAACGAATGTGCGGGAAGTTTTGCTTTACATTTTTAATCTGAAAAAAGGTGCCGCTGAAGCACACCGATTGCACACAAAAGTTTATTTGTGAATGTGTTTCATCGTTTTCAACGTGCGAGAGCTGGTTTGTGCGGTTCAAAAATGGTGATTTTGACAAAGATCACCCAGGCCAGCCAAAAAAGTTAGAAGACCAAGAATTGGAGATATTACTCTATGAAGATTGTTGTCAAACTCAACCAGAGCTTGGAAAATCATTGGGAGCTACTCAAGCAGCAGTATTCATCCAAAAGCAGTGAAATTGAGTACCAAATAAATTGAAGCCGAGAGACCTTGAAATACGATTTTGCATGTCCGTATGTCGTATGTGAAGCCCGGCGCTAAGGTAAGCCCGGCGCTAAGGTAATGTTCTGTATTTGGTGGAACCAAAAGGGTTTTATCTATTATGAGCTGCTGAAATCTGACCAGTACATCTCAGGGGACCTGTAACTGAATCGTTTGAAAAGAGCATTGGCCCAAAAACTCTCAGACTGTGCGGCCAGACATGAAACCGTAATATTCCATGTTTGGAATCCATATTTTGCCAGAAAGATGGGAAAAGGTCATAGCTAACAATGGCCAATACTTTGAATAATTTTATGTTGTACAAATGTTTCAAAACAAAAGTTAAAAATAACCACCTTCAAAAAAGATGGGGTTATATCGGTTTTGTCATTCCGTTTGTAACACATCAATATATTTGTCGCAAACTCATATTTGTATATGGGGGATTTCATGTCAAGTGAACCAACTTTTGAGATCGATGTCTTCCGATAGTAATTCAGACACAATTTTTCAACAAAATCGGTGGAGAACTCTCTGAGTTCGATATGGTAAAAATTTGACATTTTGGCTAGGAAGGTGTTTTTTTCTCATCCATTTAACTTATTACCTATTGTTCTTAGCAAAATGTGTCTCAAAAAAAAAAATTAAATTTTTTACTTTTTTCCGAAATCAAAATCTTTTTTTACTTTTTTTCAAAATGGGCTGTTTTTTCTTAAAAGAAAGCTTAGATATTTTCCTTGAAGACCTATTTGGTCGCTTATTGGGATATCTATCAAAATAAATATTTTGTAACTCAAAACATACAATTTTTGACTATTTTTTGCAAAATCAAATACTTTGTAGACTTTTTTTTCAAAATGGAACCTTCTTTTCTTTGCCTTGAAGACCTTTTTGGACACTTAGTGGGATGTGAGTGGGATATCTATCAAAATAAATATTTTATAGTTCAAGACATACAGTTTTCGACTTTTTTTTGAATTTTTTTATTGCTCAAAGAAAGCTTAATAACCAAATCGGAGTAACCGTTTGGAAGATACAGATTTATTTCCTACTGTGCGTTGCGTTTTTTTCTATACTACTGTGCGTTTCGTTTTTTTATTCGCGGTACTGTAAGTCCCCATGGAAGGCCAAAACTAGATATAGATGGTATAATAATCGACACAACCGAATTTAACACTGTTACTTGTTTTCTTTTAAGTGCTTGAATAACTTTGACTTGATATCTTTAACTAAGCCCACTAAACGCACAGAAAAAAATATAGTTGTCAATGTTTACTGTAACCATTTCTATATTATTACAAGTTTTTTAACAATTGTATCAATCATATATATGGTTACAGTAAACATGTATATGTTTGTGACAACCATTTATATGATGAAGGACTTACCATATTATGTTGCTCTCGGCTTATTGGTATCATAATCAGAGAACAACATATTATGATAAAATTATTTATCATAAATATGGTTGTCACAAACATATACTTGTTTACTGTAACCATATAAATGGTTGATACAATCATGTGAATCGTAAATTAACCATATTATGGTTGCCACAGTCATGAAATAGTTACTGTTACTATAATATAGTTTAAAAACTTGTAACACTATTTAAATGGTTACAGTAAAGATGCACAACTATATTTTGCCATTATTTGCTTCCTGGTATAAGGCTCGCATGTCTCACTTTCTTCAGTATAATTTGTCTACTTGTCTCGCAACTTTTTCAATCGCCATTTGCTTATTAACATTTAAATTTTCAGTCCCAGTGGACCTTTCCGTGGAAATACCCATATATTTACTGATTACAATGATTTGTCAGGGGAAACAGTGTTGTCGTGTAATCACACATCCTATTTATATGCATACAACAGGATTTCAAACCTTCACACCGGCATAAACTAACACATACATGGCCACACGTACGTAGTTTTTGAGAGTTTTGCTAATGAGTTCAAAACATGCATTCATTCATTCATTTTATGTTTAATACTGCTTGTACGATGCCACTTTAGCTAGTTTTTTTGTTTTCTAATACTTTTATAACACTGCTAAGGAGTGAGATCGAAAAATTCTTAACACACGTTTTTCATTACATTTTTTAACCCAAGTATTATTTGAATTTTTTTTTGATCAAGTTACCTTTGAAAAACATGTCAGTTATTATGTGTAATGTCAATTATATTAATTTTTTTGTTAATCTGATTAAAATGAGTGACCAGAAAAAAGTGCGTACTGAAATTATTAAATATTTTCAACAAAACCCAACTTGGTCTTACAAAAAGTTGGCCAAGCATACAAAGGTCTGCCGTCAAACTGTTTCCAATGTTATTAAACAGTACCGGGAGAACTTGTCAGTTGATAGAAAACCTGGTTCAGGTAGAAGGAATGGTCCACATGATGTTTCTAAAGCCAAAAAAATAGAACGCATTTTCAAAAGAGCTCCCAACACATCCGGTAGGAAAGCAGCCCGGTTAGCTCAGTGCTCGGACTATTTGGTACGAAAAGTTAAAGCTAATGCAGGTTTAAAAACATACAAGGCTCAAAAAGTTCCTGACAGGAACGCTACTAAAAATTTAGAGGCCAAAAACAGAGCACGGAAATTGAAGTCAAGTTTTATAAAAAAATATTCTTGCTGCATAATGGATGACGAAACGTATGTTCTGGCAGATTTTTCGCAACTTCCAGGTCAAAAATTTTATGTTGCTGATGCTCGAGGGAATGTTGAAGAAAAGTTTAGGACCCAAAAGCAGACAAAATTTCCCAGAAAGTTCTTGGTATGGCAAGCAATATGCAGTTGCGGCAAAAGAAGCCACTCATTTGTTACAACGGGCTCTATAAATACCGAAATTTACATCAAGGAATGTTTACAAAAAAGGCTGCTTCCATTCATAAGACTTCATAATGTGTCCACTTATTTTTGGCCTGACTTGGCATCCTGTCACTATGGCAAACAAGCCCTTGAGTGGTACAAGAACAATAATGTGGTATTTGTACCAAGAGAGGCAAATCCTCCAAACTGCCCGGAGCTAAGGCCAGTGGAGAGATATTGGGCTCTTGTTAAAAGAGAATTGAAGAGTACAAAAAAGGTGTCCAAAAGTGTGGTAGATTTTAAACGGAGATGGACTACATGTTCGAGCAAAGTGACAGAAAGCACTATAAAAACGTTAATGGAAGGGTTTCCGAAAAAGGTTCAAAATTTCATCACTAGTGATTAAAACTATAAAAATAATTTTTTTTGTAAATTGTAATAATAATTTCAATCAAATAAAAAAAAATTAAAGCTGTAAGTTTAGTGGTTTCTTTTTTATAAACATATATGTATGTTAAGAATTTTTCGATCTCACTCCTTACTATTTCAGTTGTGTGAAGGTACGAAAAACCACTACTATTACTGCTACACTATCTCGTCCTGTCAGACAATAGTCGTACGTACAAGCAAACATTCATTCATTCTACTTGTAGTCTTTGTTTTTCTAATTTAGATTAATTTATGTTGAACTTAGATTAGATTACAATTCATCCTTTACTGTTTTTTGGTCCTTTTTCTAACTAGACACACACAAACATTCACACTCATTCCAACACAAACGACAACGAATCCCAAGTATTTTTGTTTGGTTTATTTGTTTTCAGTTAATTAAACGTATTACTTGTTTTTTGCATTTTTTTTGTGTTTTTTTGTGTCTTGTATTTTGTTTGTTTGATCATTTGTACTAGTAATGAATAATTAATATTTTTTGTTGCTTTACTTAGTTTCTTTCCTCTGGTTGTTGTTCTAGCTTTTGCTGTGCTGTTGCTGGTGAAGAGCAGAAGAGCTGCAAAAACGTAGAGAAAATGAATTGATGATGAGTCTGTGCTAATGCCTGATGATGATTTTAATCAATTAAAATTATCCTAGAAATAGCAAAACAATCTAAAAAAGGATTTTCTTGTTTCGTAAATTAGTACAACATTGAAAAGTTTTTCTGTATTTTCTTTTTCGACTGATTGAAAGATGTGTGTGAATGGTTTTAATAATTAGTGAATGTGCAAAAATAAAATGAAACTTATCAATTCTATGGATGTATTTTTTCAATCATTTTTCAATTTATATAAAGATGTTAATTTCGATATTATTAACTCACCGATATCTGATATTTTCGTGTTTTTTATTTAAAATTTTACCTAATTTTGTTTAAAGATAGTTTTCAAAATTTTAATTACAACTTTTAATTAAATTACTAAACTTACCTGCACATACTTACATGTAGTTAACTTCTAACAAATAAATCTTAAACTAAGTACCATTTATTATAATAATTAAAATGAATTTTGTGTTTTCTACAATGTGTTTGCTTTTACAAACATTAACTAACAACCATTTACAATATTTAATTTTAATTTAGTCTATACATATAGTAAATAAAATTTACCATAAATACTTATATATACTTAGTAAATACCTATGTATTATATTCTATAAGATTGTAGATGAAATTTAAATTTTATTTTCACATTTTAATAAGTTATTTTATTTAGGCAAAAACAAATGCAAACATTTTAACAGTAAAATACAATCTACATATGTTTATATATATAAATTGAAATCAGTGATGTGTAATTAAAATTCTAGATTTGAACAAAGTTTGATTATTTTAAATTAAATTGTACCAAAACTTTATCAGTCAAGCGTTGTAAAATGTGGCGAAAAGCGGGCAACATTTTTCCATAGTCCCCATACAAGGTTCCCCTGAGAAAATGTCTTGAAAATTCATGATTATCTTATACATAATAATTAATATCGTGCTGAAATTAGTCATTGCTTTATATGCACCTATCACCAATATAAACCCTATATCAGAAAAATTTGTTTATTTGGCTAGTAAGACAAACATTTCAAAATGTATATTTTTATTAAGAGAAAATATAAGTTTACCAAATAATTATTGAGTATACATGTTTTGATTGATCAATATTACTCATACGCTAACTGATTCATCAGAAAGATGCATTTATTTAGTCTAAAGAGTGAGTCAGAAAAATTATTATTTTTTTTAATCATATTAGCTTTTAAAAATATGTCAGATATTCTATTTTCTAAATCATAAAAACTTTTCAAAAAAATCTAATATGGACTTTTAAAAAAAGTAAAAGATCTGAAGGTTTATCGTCACACTGTTTCAAAATTCTTTTAACAGTATAAGGAAGACTTGAACACTGATCAGGAAAAAAAGGTCAAACATATATGTATGTATTGGTAAGGTAAAATAAGTCGAAAACTCTTTTGAAGAGCACAGAGCACTTCCATCAGAAAATCGGATCGTAAAGTTAAATGCTCTGATTCGTTTGTGCGCAGAGCCAAAGCTAATGCTGGGTTGAAGTCATATAAAGTTCAGAAAGTTTCAGATCGCATTGCGGTAAAGAACTTAGAACCAAAGAACGAGCGAACAAATTTAAGTAAAATTTCTGGACCGATTTGGCATCATGCCACTATGGAAAAAGTCCATTAAGTGGTATTCAAACAATAATGTCAGTTTTGATCCACGGGAGGCAAATCCATCCAACTGTCCAGAACTTCGGTTTGTATAAAGGTATTGGGCTCTTGTAAAAAAAAAGAATTAAAGGACACAGGAAAGGTACATGTCTGATTTTAAGCGATAGTGGACCACTTCGTCCAACAACTATAAAATCATTATTGTGAGGATTTCCGGAAAAAGTGAATAAATCTATAAATTCCGAGTACACAGAAAAAAGAAATTCATAATTGGAATGAATTTTGTAATAAATATTATTAATCGAACATGACTTTTTTTTCCCAAACTTTTTCATTCAGAATAAGAATATGTTCATAAATATTATAAAATTGTTCATGACGGAAATTTTAGCTTTTTTTGCATAAATTTAATAATATTTTATAATAAATTGCATTATAATTGCATTATCTAATGAATTAATTCATAACTATTTGCATAATAGCCATATATTGGCCAATATTTTAAGATGAATCAACAATATCTGAAACTTAAAAAATATCATTAAATATAATAAAAATATCCATTAACATTAAGCATATCAATCAATTTCGCGCATATTTTCTCATTTTGCAGCTGAAAATCATAAAAATAAATAAAAAATTTTCCAAGGAAAATTTCAAACATTTTTCAACAACATAAAAATATAAATAAAATTGAAATTATATTTTTCAAGCCTTCTAGATTTAATTTGAAAACATTAAATATGAACAAAATCTTAATATTGAAAAAATTAATTATAAATGTTATGAATTGAAATCAATGAAATCAAATCATAATATTTATGTTGAAACTTTTTTCTGTGTAATATGCCAACATTTTAATGTGTAATCAATTTTTATTAATTCGAATAAATATACGTATTCTTTAAAATTTTTATATTGTACGATTAAAGTTTTATTTAACTTAATACAAGTATATGTTTTTTCTGGCTCACTCTTTACGACTCAAAAATGCGGGATTTTTTAAAATGTTTAGCTTGTATTGGCCATTGTTAGCTATGAAATTTTCCCATCTTTCTAGCAGCATATGGATTCCCACCATATACAAAAAATTACCTTTTGTCATCGCTAGTAATGATTCGCTGCAAATATTATTTTCTTTTGTAGCGTTCAAGCAGCATTTCAAACATACAAAATCGACTTCCAAGATCTCTCAGCTTCAATTAGTATTTCCTGCATTTGCATGAATCCTGCTGCTTGCAAACGTTTTGAAATTGCTTGAGTAGATCCCAATGATATTTAAAGCTCTTGTTCAATTTGGCAACTATATTCATGGAGAAATTCACCCAATTCTTGATCTTCAAACTTTATTGGCTGACCTGGTCGATCTTTGTCTTCCGTTTTCATATCACCACTTCTGAAAGAACCATCTATTGCACGTTGAAACCAATGGAATACATTCACCATAAGCTATGGTGAGTAATCCGTGTGCTTCAGCGCACAGTGGCGCCCGTAGAATAAGTGAGGTTGCAAAAATCAAAATTAAAAAATATTGAATAAACCTCTTTTACAGTAAATTGTCCAAATCAGATTTTTGGTTCAGAAGATATAGCCCTTCAAAGTTGACTGATTTTCAGATTTCAAAAAACAGACAATTTTTAGGTAATTTGGTCCGCTTTCAGATACAATATATCGAAAACTATGTAACTGATTTTTGATTCTTTTGATATATATATTTACTAAGAAAAGAATAAACAAAAATTGTACTGTTTGCTTTTACCAACTATCCATTATTTCAATATTTCTAAACTTTGAAGGAAAATAAAAAAAACTATCAATTTCTATATATGCCATATTTTCAAAATAAGTTCTTTGATTATTCCTTCACTTAATGCAAAAATTTTCAGCTGCCCGTTCTTGCCCCATTTTTTGCTAGAGGTAAAATTTTGAAAAAAGACAAAAATTACATACATATGACCGTGAAAAACCAACCAAACATTTTTTTCAAATCAATTATCTATCATATGCCTTTTAAATTTTTTGATTATTTCATTTGGTTCAAAAGTTATGATTTTAGCAATGAAAAAACTCAAATGGCGCCACTGTGCAGCGGTACTTTTTTCAAATTAAAGAAATAAAGCAAAAATTGCCGCATATGACGCTTTGTTGGCACAAAATTCGACATTTTCGAAGGAATAAAAAAACGTTGTTGTTGACACTATAATGTCCAATAATTAAATGAGAATAATAGAGTTACTAAAATAAAAATCCGCGTTCAAAAAAAAACCCAATATATTGTAAATACTATATTTTTATGACATACTAAAAGTATTAATACAAAACTTAAACATTTTGTTTATTTGGCCAGTAACAACTCAAAATTAATTTTTCGGGTTTATATGCTTAAAATATTTACAATACACTTGCTTATCTATAAAAAAAAAAAACAAGTAAGAAAGTCTGGTCGGTCAAGCCCGACCATATGATACCCTACACCAAGTAAATGAGCAAAAACATTTTTCTTTTAAAATATCAATAATTTATATTCGTGAGTGATTTTTGGAAGTGGGCCTTATAAGGGAGCTATGACCAATTATGGACCGATCACCTCGAAATTAGGTCGTGTGATTTATGTCTTAATGAAAGTTATTTATGTTGAATTTTGTGTGTATACCAACATTTTTAAGAGATTTATGCACGTCAAAGTGATTTTCGGAAGCGGGTCTATATGGGAGCTATGACTAATTATGGACTGATCGTAACGAAATTAGGTGATATGAATTTGGTATATATAAAACTTATTTGGAGCTCAACTTGTGGAGATACATTTATAAATTAAACATTTATGACCGATAAAGTCCAATTTCGGAAGGACATTTGTATGGGGTCTAGGTGAAATAATGGACCGATTCCAGCCAGTTTCGATAGGCTTGGTCCTTGGGATGAAAAAATAATACGTACCAAATTTGATCGAAATATCTTCAAAATTGAGACCTGTACCCTGCGCACAAGTTTTACATGGACAGCCAGCCAGTCATCCAGCCAACCAGACGGACGGACGGTGGGTGTTAGACTAATATTTTTGGGCGTTACAGACATCTGCACAAATGCATCATACCCTCCCTACTATGGTGGTGTAGGGTATAAATAGATTAAATTCGGAAAGATCTAGGGGAATATCTATTAGCTTAAGTTTGCCATTTAGTATATTAAAGTTACTCCTGTCTTTATACCCTACACCACCATAGTGGGGAGGGTATTATGCGTTTGTGCAGATGTTTGTAACGCCCAAAAATATTAGTCTAACACCCACCTTAAAGTATACCGATCGACTTAGAATCACTTTCTGAGTCGATTAAACGATGTCCGTCCGTCCGTCCGTCTGGTTGGCTGGCTGGCTGGCTGGCTGGCTGGCTGGCTGGCTGGCTGTCCATGTAAACCTTGTGCGCAGAGTACAGGTCGCAATTTTGAAGATATTTCGATCCAATTTGGTACATATTACTTTTTCGGCCCAAGGACCAAGCCTATTGAAACTGGCTGAAATCGGTCCATTATTTCACCTAGCCCCCATACAAATGTCCCCTCGAAATTGGACTTTATCGGTCATAAACGTTTAATTTATCTATCTATCTACACAAATTTCGCTCCAAATAAGTTTTATATATACAAAATTCATGTCACCAAATTTTGTTACGATCGGTCCATAATTAGTCATAGCTCCCATATAGACCCGCTTCCGAAAATCACTTTAACGTGCATAAATCGCTTAAAAATGTTGGTATACACACAAAATTCAACATAGTTAACTTTCATATAGACATAAATCACACGACGTAATTTCATGGTCATAGCTCCCATATAAGGCCCACTTCCGAAAATCACTCAAAAATATAAATTATTGATATTTTAAAAGAAAAATTTTTTTACTCATTTACTTGGTGTAGGGTATTATATGGTCGGGCTTGACCGACCATACTTTCTTACTTGTTTTAAAATGTATAAAAACTCTATAAGTTCCTTTAGAAACTACTTTTTTACGAAACTTAGAGTTATAGAGGTTTTCCGCCAAAAGGTATAGTGCCAAACCCATAAAAAATTTCCAACTTGAAGTAAATTCAAATCTTTTAAATAGTTACAAAAGGTTTTTTTTTCTCTGAAGGGAATTGAACCCTTAAACCTCAGATTGATAGTCCGGCACACTATCGTCTATCGGAGCACCCAAATTGTACCAACTATCTCATCCCTGTTGTACTATATTTGTAAGAGTGCACTCACAACCATGCATACATACATACGACTACAACAAGCCAGCAACAGCAATTATTGTTTAGGATGTCTAACTAACAAATTGCATTTGGTTATCGTATGAATTAAAGTCATACAAGTATTCCTAACACTTGTATGTGTGAGATTGTATGGCATATATATCTTTGTTATTTCTTCTTCATTATTATTGTTTTCCAAGGGAACAACATATGCAACACAGATAGAGTTTGTCAATTAGATAAATTCCCTTAAAACATACTTAATTAATGTAGAAATTTTATCAACAATTTTTTTTCCCCAAAAAAAAAAAATATAGAACTTGCTCATTGTAAAATATAACATATGTACGAATGTGTTTTACTATATAAATACAAACAGAGAAATAGCTCTGAATAAGTATAAGAAATAGTTCGTTTATTTTGCTCTTGCTCGTATTCTGACCAATTGTAATAGGATTTGCTTTACATGTTATAAAATTCTTACTTATTTCAATAGTAATTTTACAATAATCTCAAATAGTTTTATTTTCTTTATATAAGTAACTACACACACACAATACATAACCAGTATGTAAGTAAGTGTTTCAATCCATGAATGTTTCCATGTGTTTAGGTGTTAGTGTTATCCTGTCCTTAACTACTTGAAGTGAAAGTAAATTTCCATTTGAATTTTAAATATTTTCACACATCCTTGTACAGATTTGTATGTTTCTGAAGTGAGTGGTGTATGAGTAAGTGTGTGTTATGTTTTTACATTTAAATTTTAGTTTATGCAAATGTTTCCTATTGCCAATTTTCTTATAAAATTAAGATAAACTGCATATAAGGGTGGCCCTCGTATTGGACTGATGTTTTGTCCCAAAATTTGAAATTACTCTCTGTTTGGTAAATTGAAAGTGCAGAAAATTGAAACCAAACCGGATAAAATTTAAAAGTTGCTTTTTTTATCTGAAATTTCCAGCATGGGGTCAATTTTTTTCCAAAATATTTGAAAAAAAAAATATTTCAAACATTCCCATTAAAAATAGTTGTTCAATAGCTGTTTAAATATAAAAATAAGTTTTTAAATAAGGCCCTCCCTAATATATGTATGTATCTTGTATGTTCTCATATCAAAACCACTGTCCAGCTGCAAAGCCCACACATTCCCTCCTTTACTTTAAAATTGTTTTATAGTTATTATTATTGTTGTTAAATTTATTTACAATTTTCTGTAATACAAACATTAAAAATCCTATAAAGTTTTATACTTTCTGTTAAATATTCTCACACACAAATTTTGAAAACAAATAAAGAAAAACGAAAAAGATTTAACAAAAAAAAAACTTTTTCATTTCCGGTACTAAGGTTCAGGGTTTTTTCTTTCTACATAAAAATTTTAGTTTTTCTTGTTGATTTTCTTTAAAAGAAAAACTTCTAATTACATACATGACCAAAGGAAAGAAAAATGGAAAAAATAAGAAGTGAAATTTTGTAAACCCAGCACTCCATACATAGATACACAAGTATGCGAGTGTGTATGTGAGAAAAGTTAATTATTCTTTTTCTTACAACTACAATTTAAAATTACAGACACACGCAATACATACACACATGTTTACTTTCACAAATGTCTACAGAGCAGCTCAAATGAAGTTACACTTAAAGCCAAAAAGGTCTAAAGTTGCGTATGTGTTTTAAGAAGTAAAGAGTTTAGACCAGAAGGCATTTGAACATGAACATGGTTTCACCTTGTTGCAAATACTGCTTGAAAAATGAAAAGTTTTTTCTATATACATATACAATATATATATATGTATTCTTTGCTGTAAGGAGTATGAGTGCAAGCATGCAATCAATATACAGTGGAGGTCATAACAAACAAATTTCCAAAAAAATAAAATAATTGCTGTTTTTATACCTTTTACCATGAGTGGTAAGGGTATATATGTTTGTCATTCCGTTTGTAATTTTCACATTTTTCATTTGCGACCCCATGAAGTATATATAAGGGTGGGTCAATAAAGCCGAGACTTTTTGAATTTCCCGGCTCTTAACTGAACGGGCAACACTTCTCCTGTCAACAGGCAGCTGTCAGTTGACTTCTGTCAAAATTTGAACAAGCTGCGTCATATAGTTTGAGTTTGACACATATTGATAGCAAATTACCTCGTGACTTGAAGACAAATTGGAAAAAGTGAATACCTGCTCATTAAGAATTATTTTATGCGGAAACTACCATCACTCAAGTAAAGTCTAAGCTTGATTAATACTATGGGAGCTCTGTACCATCAATTTAAATGGTAAAAATTGGTTTACTGAATTTCGTTGAGGCTGTACAAGCACGGAAGCACCCGAAACAATCGGAGATTGTAAGTGCGAAGGTAATGGAAGCCATAGGCATCTCACATGGTTCATTAGTTTAAATTTTGAATGATCACTTGTTGCTAATAAAAATCGATGACGAAAAACAACTATATCCACAACCTGGCTCTCGGATTTTGAGAAGGCAACATTTCTTAAAATATTGATGCATGAGACACTTCCTGATCGTTTACTTTCTTGTTTTGATCACTCTTGTCCCGCTGAATCATGCGATTTAACACACAACCTGAGCGTTGATGGATGAAACTATATAGAAAATCTTGTGTATACCAGTATTTTCCATAGAAAATCTTGTGTATAACAGTATTTTCCATAGAAAATCTTGTGTATAACAGTATTTTCCATAGAAAATCTTGTGTATAACAGTATTTTCCATAGAAAATCTTGTGTATAACAGTATTTTCCATAGAAAATCTTGTGTATAACAGTATTTTCCATAGAAAATCTTGTGTATAACAGTATTTTGCATAGAAAATCTTGTGTATAACAGTATTTTCTATAGAAAATCTTGTGTATAACAGTATTTTCCATAGAAAATCTTGTGTATAACAGTATTTTCCATAGAAAATCTTGTGTATAACAGTATTTTCCATAGAAAATCTTGTGTATAACAGTATTTTCCATAGAAAATCTTGTGTATAACAGTATTTTCCATAGAAAATCTTGTGTATAACAGTATTTTCCATAGAAAATCTTGTGTATAACAGTATTTTGCATAGAAAATCTTGTGTATAACAGTATTTTCTATAGAAAATCTTGTGTATAACAGTATTTTCCATAGAAAATCTTGTGTATAACAGTATTTTCCATAGAAAATCTTGTGTATAACAGTATTTTCCATAGAAAATCTTGTGTATAACAGTATTTTCCATAGAAAATCTTGTGTATAACAGTATTTTCCATAGAAAATCTTATATATAACAGTATTTTCCATAGAAAATCTTGTTTATAACATTATTTTCCATAGAAAATCTTGTGTATAACAGTATTTTGCATAGAAAATCTTGTGTATAACAGTATTTTCCATAGAAAATCTTGTGTATAACAGTTTTTTCCATAGAAAATCTTGTGTATAACAGTATTTTCCATAGAAAATCTTGTGTATAACAGTATTTTCCATAGAAAATCTTGTGTATAACAGTATTTTCCATAGAAAATCTTGTGTATGACAGTATTTTGCATATAACACTCCCCTTTTATAAGTTATATAAGAAAGGTATACACATTCTTAAATCAAAATGTTTGATCTATTTGTTAAATTATTCACTGTATTAACACACACTTGCATTGTATGTGTATATTTTTGAATGTATACATTCGTATACGAACGTATGAGCACTTTTTACTTTTACTATTTCACACAGAAACTGCATCTTTATCTAAATTGTTTCCAAGAGTTCAAAAACTCTTCGTGTTACTCCTGAGGCAGCAGTAGCAGCCACTGCCACGGTTAAACATACCAGTCATTTAGACACATGTGTGTCGTACATATACATTCATGACTTTTGGGTAAAAGTGTTTGGGTAGAAAAAGAAAAACTTGCATACATGAGAGTTAGTTAGAGTTGTAGTTTTTATATCAAGCAAAAATGTTTATACTAAAATGTGTGCAAGTATGACTTGTCAAAGTGGCTCAACACTCGGCTCTTAAACGACAGTCATGCTAAAACTCAAACCAATTTATTTCCGTTTCTCTTTCTTAGATGGAGTAAATGTAATTGTATGCCAACGAGTATGAGTGAGTGACTGGTTTCTTTATTTGTGTGCACAAATTTTGAGACTAAAAAAATCAAATTTTTTTTTTACTTTGAAATTTTCTACTTTTTGTATTGTACATATTTTGCTTTTATTTACTTTTATGCCGGATTTTTTTGTAACACTTTGTATGAACATATGTGTAACTTAATTTATAAGTTTTCGTATGTCTGTTTATGTGCTGTTGTCTTATTTTGTCAAAGAGAAATAAAATTTAAAAAAAAAACTTGTTTTAAACTTTAACAATTTTTGCTATGGTTACTTAAAGTTACAAAAATACTATTCAGAGGTATTTTACGGGGTAAATTGTATGTTAAGTTTTACCTGTAAACACACAGGCACACTGCTTAAAAATCCTCAACTCATCGCATGTGTGCGTGGGAATCTGTGTGATTTTAAGTTCACATTTCCAAGATCAAGTGACAGACACTGATGTCAGAATACACAGACATTGCAAATGTGTACATTATTTCAAGACCACCATGTGCGGGAAGTCAGAAAATTGGGTGGGTCAATAATTCCGCTACTTTTTGAAATTCCCGGCTCTTAACTGAAAGTTCCACACTGTTCCCTTCAACAGGCATCTGTCAGTTGTCTCCTGTCAAAATTGATAGTAAACTACATCGTGACTTGAGGAAAAATTAGAAAAAATTGAATTTCGTCTGCTCAGTAAGCATTATTTTGTGCTGGAAAAACGATCATTCAAATAAAAGCTAAGCTTGACAAATACTATGGAAACTCTACACCATTAATTTCAATTGTAAAAAAGTGGTTTACCGAATTTCATTGTGGCCGTACAAGGACGGAAGATGCTGAACGTTTTGGACTCCAAATTGAGGTCTCTACACCCGAATCAATTGAACAAAATAACAATATGAAGTTCGGAGATTGAAAGTGTGAGAGATAGGCATCTCACTTGGCTCAGTGGTTTCAATTTTTAATGACCATTTGGGTATGATAATGCTTTCCGCAAGATCCATAAATTAGACTACGAAATACTCCCTTTTCCACCCTATTCACCGGATTCAACCCCGAATAACTCTTTCTTGTTGCCAAACATCAAATTAAATGTCTGTGCGGAAAGAGATTTCACTCACCAATGAAATCATCTCACAAAAAAAACATATTTTGATGTAGAAATAAACAAAATAGAAAGTTGCAGTAGCAGTAGTATGTTGACAAACAAAAAAGAAACAAATAGTTTATGGTTAGTAAAAATGGAGCTTCGCAATAGTAATTGCTGAACAATATTTCCAAAATAATGAAAGTTTGGCTGCCACGGTTCGAAAATTCCCCACAGAATATGGACGGAATATTGATTTAATTCTTAAACTGTGAAGAGATTAACTGAAAAATTCAAGGTAATTGGATCAATTGGTGATGCTAAATAGTCTGGTTGTTCAAAAACAAGCCGTACAAATTTCAATATCATAGCAGTGTGAAGAGGGTGCTTTGCTAATCGTTGCTGTAATTTGCTAGTTAGGATTATTGCCAATTTTTGAACCAGATCATTCTAAGCGATGAATCAAAATCCCACCTTGATCTTCGAAAAAGTTGCTGGTCGAGCAGTAACATGGTAACGTAGTTATTTCTGCATAAATAGGATAATATTGACGTAGACGATATTTCACGAAGAGGGTGCAACTTGCCATACCCGAAACAATTCAATTGCTGCTATCAGAATTGATCCCTTATATCGTGAGATTTACCAACATTTTATGGGGTTATTTGGAATGAAACATTCGTGCACTGAATAAGGAAATTTATCGCTGCATCAACGAAATTCAGCCATATTTACGGCAAATGTTCATAGAAAATTTTAACAAAAGAGTGTGTACGTTATCGCAAAGCCGTGAAGATCATTGGCTCGATGTTTTCTTTCATACATAACCCTATCTTTAAACTACAACTTTTTGTTAACAGATGTCTTCGAAGAATCCTTAAAATCGTTTGGCCTCGTACAATATCCAAAGAACAACTTTGGGCAAAAGCAGAAGTAAATGGCATTAATATTGAAATCCATAAAGGACATTTTTTTTGTTGGATCGATCATAACCTTCGAGAACCTCATGCGGAGATATGTAATCACGCGCTTGATTATAACCCAAAAGGTAGCAAGGAAAGAGGTCGTCTTAGAAACACCTGACAGATCAACATTACAATAAGTTAACGAGATGCCAGTCAGCCTAGGATATACGCTTAAGAATATCGGTGATCTCAAGGACCTGACAACGATTAGACAATGATGGAGACAACTTAAAAACAACCTATTGCCAGAATAGAGGCAGCCGGTAATCAACATATGTATGAGGGTTTTCATCTTAAGTCACACAACTTGAAATCGGTCAAGAACTCTCTGAGTTAGTCAAAATTTTACATTTTGGCCAAACATGCGTTTTTTCCCATCCATTTAACTTATTATCGATTGTTCTTAGCAATATCTTTCCAAAATATTTTATATAGCAATTTCACCACTATTCCGAAAAAAAAATATTTTTTTTTCTCTTTTTTGCATATCCAAAAACTTGTTTGACTTTTTTTCTAACTATCTTGCTGAAAAATTGTACCTAAACTACTATCCAATAGTACTACCCATAGTTGAGATGGAAACCCCCATATATATATAACCCTATCTTTTGTAGTCTTCGATTCCATAAAAAAATATTTCAATTCAATATTTGATATTCATAAAAATGTATACATATTATTTGCTTGAACTACATATGTATTTATTTCTATAGTATTGAATGACCGTTATATCTCATTATTTAGATTTCAAAAAATGTCCTTTTCCAATTAAAATTATAAATGATAAAAACAATTATGTCATATAATTATGACGTGCCCAAAAGAAACCAATTGGTTTTTAACAAAATATGTTTATATGCACATTAGACCAGACCTTCAAAAATAGATTTGCTTCGGTAATGGTGTTTTCTTGTATGGCATAAATTATGCCTTTGTTCGACCTTTTACCCTTCCTTGTGTCCTTTTCTGAAAAAAAAGTAGTTTGGTAAGCATATAACATGTTCTTTTCAAATAATGTTGCCCTAAAACCCCGAAAATATGTTTTACCTAATTTTATCAAAGGGCTAGAAAGGTAGCACTTTTAAACAGCTTTTCTTGTTATTGTTTTTGAAGTTCGCTTGTTTAATGAAATAGTTTTTGTATTTTTTTATTAAAAGTGTTAAAATGGAAGCAAAAAGCATAGTTTCACAATATTTGGAAGCTACATGAAAGAAAATTGCATAAATGGTAATAGTTTTTGTTCCATTGTGAGCGTTAAAAAGTTAACAAATTATTAGGGTCCAAAAATGTTGGCAAAATCTTGTGTCAGAAAATAAAACGCCATAAGTTTTACATACTTAGGAAGAAAATAAGACCCATCCAGAGCAAATTTATTTTTTAAGAGCAGATCTAATGCACAGATTTCTATGTGCGGGTTAGTGCGTATGTGAAAGCACCCTGTCGGACTTTGAGTTAACTTAAAACTACCTCATTTTCCATGTTATGTCATCAGAATGAGCCAGAACTATTCTAACTCTGCAAACCTTTCTGCCAACCTTCAGTTAGCTGATTATGGGCTTGCCATACCACGACTTCTGCAGAAGTTGTCAAAACGAGGAGGATGATGAGACTATTTTTCATCTTCTTTGTCACTGTCCGGCATTAGGAGATCTACGCCTAAGGTTTCTGGGACACCGTTCGCTAAATAGTCTTTCTGAGCTCTCGAATATGAGGCTTGAGGGCATTAATACCTTTATAAGGAGAAGTAATTGGTTAAAAAGACCAGACATGGGGATCACTTTAGATTAACCCAATTAACCGCCGACTCATTGGCATGCAACTTTTCTTTTTTTTAAATCTCCTCCCTTTCTCTTTCCTCTGACATCTTCTTAATTTTTTCAATCTTCTCCTTCTCTCTTTTCACTTCTACCTGTCCCTCATTTTCTGTTTTTTCTACTTTCAGGTAACACAAAGGGACCATTGTTTGGTCCCACGTGAGCTGCTATTCTTTTCTTTCATTTCGTGGCTGCCTGGAAACCTAACCTAACCTATGGGTTAGCTTGTTCTTTGCTTTTTATCCTCTCTAATGTTTGTTTACTTCTGCATCTGCTTTTAGTGAGCAAAATGTTAGTTAGTTATCAGACTCGGGTGTTCATGAACAAACTAGTTCAATTGAACGATTCACTTGCATGAGCTGAACGAACTAGTTCAAATCTTTTGAACTAGAAATAGCTCGCAGAGATGAAGTCAGATATTATAAAAAAAACAAATAGAATTCAGTTGTAAATAAGTTAGCAATAATTCAACTTGGTTTTGAGTTAGCTTATAAAAGTCCGACAGGGTATGTCATTGTACATATGAATGAATTAATGTAATACATACTACATTTTCACTCTGACTGTTTATTTATTTAAAATATTTCCATGTAACATAATTAAAACGCTGAAAATAAAACAAACTAAATAAAATATCAAAATTAAAACACAAATTATCTATAATATCAGTTAGAGTCATTAATGTTTTTAATTGTGTCGAATCCTACACACCCTACATTATCAAAATGTATGTACATATGTATGTATAATTTAATATAAAACATTTATTTTTAATTGAATGAAACAGTATACCAAACCTTAGAGAAATACACATACAGCGGAAACTAGAAAAAAACTCAAACAAAAAAATTACTCAAAATAATCACACAAATGAGGTCGGTTTTTTTTCACATAGATTTTTTTATTAATACATTCTCACCATTTAGGTTTTTGACAACTGAGTTAGGTCTATGGCAGCAGAGTCTCACTAAACCTATAAAACGAATCCTTGAACTGATAATGTTAACAAATAATAGCAGTATGATTAAAATCGAGTTTGGATACTGATTCACGACGGCCAAAAGGTAACGTTAACGTTAAGCGGTAACAGAAATTTCCGTTATTTCGGTATTTTAATGATATATCACTTTGAATTGAAATTGACACTACCCACAAATAATATAGCTTTTTAGTCACTTGTGACTCATTTCTGATTGATCAAGTGTTAGTTTTAAATTACATAACTCAAATTGTGACAGGATACTTTTATATGTTACAAACGGAAGAACAAAACCATTTATACCCTTATCATTTCCGGTAAATGATAAAAATATACAATAAATGTATGTATGTGTATTACGTATTCTGTATGTGTAAATATGATGGTGATGTGATAAAATTATCACAATAACCGCAAACAATAAAATTGACATTTGTGTTAATTACAAATGCCAAAAATGTTTCGTTTTTTTCTTCTATATTATACAATATAACATTTAATATGAGTTATGTTAAACAAATAAACTACATGACAACCTTTTTAAAACCAAATTTTGTGAATGAAAACCATGAAACCTATAATATGTAAGTGTAAATTAATACGAATGTACGTGTTGTGAAGAGGGTCATAAAGTCACGAAGGAAGTCATTAAGGTTAGATTGAACGTTAATTGTTGTTTATGCATCTACATTTTATTTAAATAATTGTATTACAGTGATTTTATTATAAAGGGTATTTCATTAGGCGCTTCCTATTTTTAAATTTTAATAAAACAAAATCGAAAAATTAAAAACAATGACTTTTTCAGAATACATTGAACGCTTATGAATATCATGGAATCGTCCCAAATTTTACAATTTTGATTGTTTACACAGAATCACTTTCTGAGTCGATTTAACGATGTCCGTCCGATGTTCGTAATCCTATTGAAACTGTAAAAATCTGTCCCTCATACAAATGTCCTCCAGAAATAGGATCAAGTTTCTTATAAGATTAAGTTGAAGTAATTTCACAGCCTTATATTTATAATTAATTATTTAATTAATTTGTCTGTCTATCTTGCACAGTGAATCCGATCGCAAAGTAGTAGTATATGTGGTAGTAAATATTTATCGATGCCCACCATCAAAAAAGATGGGGTTATATTGATTTTGTGTTTCCGTTTGTAACATATCGATTATAAACAAAGTGGGGCAAAAGTAATCACCCTATTTGAAAACGCTATACGTTTTGCAAATGGCGCAATAAATGACTTGAACATTAATAATTAATGTCGTGATGAAATTAGACATAAACAAGTTCTATATGAACCTAAATTAGTGTAATATTCGAACGGATTATATTGAAAGTGACAGGAAATACTTCAGCAGGAAGCTTTTTCCACATACTGAAAGTACGGCTAAAGAATCCAGTCGACCACGAATGGATGAGCTTTTGCCGAAGAAAGTGTATTTCATAAAAAACTATGGGTTTCGGGAACGAGTTCCCTAGTTTCTGCTGAACACATTTCATTGTAGTATCGGTAGAACAGTGAAACACAACCCAAATTGCGACGATGATCCAGTGAGTCAATAGAGCTGGATACCCTACTGTCACCGATAAGCACATTCGGCCTCTCCTGTACGCAGTCAAGTAACTCCAAAATAGACTTCGATATAAGTGGTGTAAATAATAAGGAGATCAGATAGAGTGAAGTATTTCCTACACCGTTTTAGAAAACCAAGGCACTTGATTACTTCCTTCGACACTTGAAAAATTTGGTTTGTCCATCGGACATCGCCTAGAACATCAAGAGCTTCTGATTCTTTTATATTTACACCACCCATAAAAACAGATGAAGCAACATGATCTGTCGTGCGCTTGTGTGTTAACACACAACATTGAGTCTTGCGTGCATTAAAGTCGACTCTGTTCGCACAACCCCATTCAGAGATTGTCACTAGGACCCGATTAAGGGAATCATTCATGTTTTGTCTCGTTGCCCCAATCTCCGACAGAGCTGGTCTTTAATTGAATGAATATGAACGGCAAACTTTGGTAAGCAACTTTGGGGGACGTCCACTAACCCCCATTCCAACTACGAACCCATGCAAATACAAGTCAACTCCTCACCATTGACTACATACTCTGCTGTGCCAAACCTTTTAAAGCTCGTAACCATAGAGTAACATTGAGAGGAGTCATAATTGCCAAAAACCTAACTCTCGCAACATCAAAATACATGTTAGTCAATGTATTTTGTTGTTGTATTTTTGTTTGGAAAATCGGAGTGTCTAGTCTCTATGTATAAATCTCTATGCTCGTACCTTTTATAAATATGGATAGACAGCTTTCAAATATTTGAGAAAAACAAAATAATGCCAAAGTAAAAAACAAGAATTTTAAATTCTACTTATAATAATGTCGACTATTCTTTCTTGTTTGTATTTATTTCAATTAATCAGCCACTAGATTTCGAGGCTAAAAGACGAACAATACAAACTCTGCTCAGGAAATTTGCTGAATCTTGGCATTTTCTCATATATTTTTGTTACAGCATTATTGAACTGCATTACCCATTAACAAGGAAACAGCAATATAAAACCAACTACTTAGAAACTTAAGATATTTAAAGTAAATGCTTGAAATACACTTAATAACTTACCCATTTTGTACTAATTAAAGAAGAACATTAAATTTGTTTTAAATTTTATTCATTTTTTATTGAAATAAAAAAATTTTTGCTTTTTCTTTCTATATTTTTCATAATATTTTTGGGTTTTTTTTCATTAGTTTTCTTTGTTTTTTTTTTTTTTGTTTTTTCACAGTAATTTCCTTCATCAAAATATCAAATTACGTACATTATCTGGAGTTCTTTAAGGATTTTGTTTTTTTTTGCTGTGTTTTTCTTATTTTAAACATTTTATTTTTAAATGATTTTTTGTTTGTTTTGTAATTTATAATTATTTTTTTTTGTTTGTGTTACGGTTGTAGTAATATACTTGACATTTGAATAAAAATATAAATATTACTATTTATTTAATATAATTTGTTTTGTTTTTTTTCTCTCGTTTTATGATTAAAGGAAAATGTTAGTTTTTTCTTTGTTGTTTTTTTTTGTAATTTTTTTTTTATTTTTATATATGTATTTATAATAATTAATAATAATGCACAAAAAGCAGCAACAATTAAGCAAAAATTATTTTTTCATAAAATTATTATAAAGGTAAAAAAAGTAAATAAATTTAATTTATTTTTTCTGGTTTAAGTTTTTGTATTTTTATTTGTTTGTTTGTGTAAATTAAAGCTTAAAATAAATAACAATTTGTGTTTGTTTTATTTCATTTCATTTTGACGAAAACAAAACAAAATAAACTATAAAAATCTTTTATTAAAAATAAAAAACAAGCTGGGGTTGGTTGTAATCATGTTAAATATTAATCAATTAATTAATTATACATACATACATTTAATGCTAACGTTTTTTTTTAATAAATTTAATTTAGTTTAATTTAATTTAAATATATATTAAATATAATTATTTTTGGGTTTTTTATGTTTTTTTTTTATTTTCATTTTTGGAATGTAAAAAAATATGTTTTTTTATTATATTGTAAATTAAGTTTTAACTTAATTTTGCTTTTAGTTGAAAGAAACAAAATCTAGGCTAAAAATAAACAAATTGTAATTATATTTATATTTATACTTATAGTTTGGTTTTGTTTTTTTATACATCTAAATTACGTTTAATTTTACTTACATACATACAGTTTCATTTTGTTTTGTTTTATTTATATTTAATTTATTATATTATTTCTGTTTTATGTTTTACATTTATAAATAACATGGGGATCTTGTTGCTTATTTTTCTTTATAACAATTTTATTCCAGTTTTATTTAATTTTCACACTTAATTTTAGTTCCGAAAATTTTGATTTTTTTTAAATTTTTTTTTTATTATTATTTAACATTTGTTAAATTTTTGTTATTTTTTTTTTCAAGGACATATACAAAACTCACATTTATAAACTGAAAAAGAAAAAGTAGCTAAAATTTATATCTTATTTTCTAGTTTTTTCTACATTTTTTTTTTAATTTATTTTTAATAATTTATTTTAATTAATGCTATCTCGCTCAAAAATTGTTTTATACTTATTAGTAAGTAAATGTTTACATACAACATTATATATATAAACAAGTTATAGTGCTTAAATTCGACCAGGCCGAAGTTTTTATACCCTCTCCAACTGGCTGTCTTTAATTGAAAGGTTTTACAATTCTCTTTTACTTTTATATCACACACATTTTAAATATCCATAAAATGTTTTTCCACATTCTAGTGTATTGCTTGCAATTAAATTTATATTTATTTGAAGTTCATTTATTTTCTAAATTTTCAGTGAAATTTAGTTTGAGTCTTGTTTAGCCAGCCAATGTTTTCCAAGAAAAATATTGTTTCTACTTGAACTCCAAATCGGTAAAGGTTCTTTTCTTGAATAAAATTTCTCCTTGAATAAATAGGCATAATTTTTATAATTGGAGCTAAAAGCAAGCTTATTATGTTCTTTTAGCAGACGGACAAGGATCAATACGCAGAGAAAACACATGGTTGTGGTAAACATATTATGATCATTTTTAGTATCATAAAATATTATCAACTCTAGTATTAATGTCATTGTCATACGTGATCGTAATATATTCTGAATGACCCAAAGTAATATTATTATGAAATTATTTACGATCCAAAGTAATCATATTATAATCCAATATAATCATAATATGACCCAAAGTAATAATTATAATCCAACGTAATTATATCAATAATCATTTAAGATCAACCATATAGGTAATATCATTGCCATACATGATCATATTTATGATCTATTTAAATCATATTATGATCTTAAGCAATCATATTATCATTAAAAGTTATTTAGTGATAAATTCACTGAAATTTATTGTTGTTCGCTTTAGAAAAGCTAAAGATATTATGTGTATGACTTAAAAATGCAGGATTTACAATAGATGACGTATATTTTGAAATCGGTTTTTGTGTTTAATAACTTACATATATGTCATTTTGAAGGATATATATATATAATTTATTCTCTCTTAGTCTCGAATAGAGTCATATGCGGGAAGTTTTGCTTTACTCCTTTAATATGAAAAAAAAGTGCCGCTGAAGCACACCGATTGCTCACCAAAGCTTATGGTGCATATTCTCAATCGGTTTCAACGTGAGAGAGATGGTTTGTGCGGTTCAGAAGTGGTGATTTGACACAAAAGAAAAAGATGGCCTAGGCCAGCCAAAACAGTTTGAAGATCAAGAATTGGAGGCATTACTCCATGAAGATTGTTGTCAAATTACTCCATACGAATTGAAGCCGAGAGACGATTTTGCATGTTCGAAATTATGCTTGAACGCTATACTTGCGATGAAAAATCGATCCATTACGATAACCCGAAGCGTAAGAGATCGTACCAAAGCCAAATATCCTTGTCGCTAAGGTATTGCTGGGAGCAAAAGGTATGAGCTGCTAAAATCTGGCCAGACTATCACAGGGAATCTTTACAGAACTCAAATCATTACATGAAACCGTAATACACAAACAGGACAACTCTCGGGAACATTTTCTAATACCTGTTAAAATGTATGTAGAATAAAGTGGTTGGGAAGTTTTGCCTCATCCTCATTATAGTCAAGATGCAGAACGATCACTCTGGGATATGCTTCACTCTGGAAATGAGTATCCGATATTGGCTTGAACCGTTCTTGGCCTTAAAAGATGAACAGGTAGCATTTTTAAGTCATACAGCCAATATAATTGGGTATAATATAATTTTAATGTCCTAATATATAACGATAGTTTAAACAAATTTTTGTTGTGTTTCGAACAAAATAGTTCTAAACTAATAAGACTATTTGAAGTGTGTTTATTGTTTTGTCATAAAATTACACATTTTTTGTTTAAAACACAACAACAACTATTATAATATATTAGGACATTATGACAATAGCAGACCATGTGAATACTAGACTTGTGCTTAATAGTTCATTTCAATTACCGCTCATTTTAGTACTAGGTAGCTCTTCTAGTTCAATCGCTCTTTTTGACTTTTGAACTACATATTTATAAAAGACCATGGAACGAATAATACATGTCTTATAATAAAATATTAAAATTGTCTCTCTATTCTGAACTAAAACAACAGATATGATACCAGAGCTAAAATGCTCCTTGGGTTTTTAATTTGCTGTCAGTTGCCGTATAATTCCGAGAATCTATCCATTATGACCCTTATTTTTTCGGCATTATATCAGAATTCGTATAAAAAGAAGCAGGAAAAGCAACGAAAACACTCATTAAGTTAAGAGCGCACATATGAGCCATTTTAGTAAACTAAGTGACCATATGATTTGAACTAGTTCATTTAGTTTAAATAATGGAATCGTTCAATTGAACTAGTTCGTTCATGAACTACCCGAGTCTAGTGAATACCCCAAATATTTATCATTCTTTAGTGGTTTGAAAAATAATTATGTTCCATACTCAATAATATAATACCATACTCAATTTTATACTTGCGATGAATGTTTACAGTAACTAAAATATTGTTGAAATTAAATTAAAATAACAATTATTTGTATACAGGGTAATTGTCGTAACCACACCGAACAATGTTTTTCTCTGCGTGAAGAAAGAACTCTTACTTAAATATAACACATACTAAACAGGATCCCGGAAATATATTACAAAATTATATTCAAATCAGTGGTCGGCACTAACAGAACATATATGTAACAATTAGTAAATATATTGTAGTGTTGCATAAAACCAATTTTCAGTTTGGGATTTTGTTTTCACTTTGATAATTTCAACTAGTTTCGCTCGCACTCATGATGCATACATCTAAGTGTTCGGTGGCTATAGCTCATATATGAGTGCCGACCACTGATTTACATACATAGTACTTACATATACCATCATCATAACTAGCTAATGGAGGAGGGTATAAAATTAAGTGATTATTATTTCTAGAAACTTAAAAGAAATAAAAATCAAAATTATGTATAAATAAAAACTTGCCAACAAAAAAATAAAAATTAATCATATATTTCCTTGTTTATTTCATAAAGTTTTAAACATTTTTGTGCGTAAAAATATACTTTTCCTTTTATATCGATTTTTTTTCCATCTATATTACAATTATATTCCATATAAATCTATGCTTAGCATTTTATTTACTTATTTTTTAAATATTTTAATTTATTTTATATTAATTTTTTCCATATCATTTATGCTAAATTTATAAATATTTATTTTTTTTACATTAAACATTAATTAATTTTAGTAATATTATTAAAATAAATCTAACTTAATTTCTTATCCAGTAATTCTATTTTAATAAAATCTAATATTTTGTTACTTTTTATTATTTTTCTTTCTATATCCATAAATAAAAAAATGAATTATTATATTATTTTTTTAATTTAATATTATTATTAGCTTAAAATTAATAATAAATATTTTTAAATATATCATTTGTTTTATTTTTGTCTTACAAAAAATATTTTCTATATTGTAGATATAAATATTTTTCGTTTAAATTGTTTAAATCTTTTCTCTTTCTTTATTTGTTTATTGTTGTTTTCCTTTTACATAAATTTTCTTTTATAGTATATATATTTTCATTTATCATTTTTTGTTGTATTTTATTTGTTTAAATATTTTCTCTACTGTAAATTCTTAGTTTCCATTTCTGTATATCTCGCTATAGAAATAATTTAAACAAAAATAAGAACCGAAATTACTTTTCATTCACTTGTTTGTTGGTTTGTTTGATTTTAACAAATTCGTTTTTTTTTGTTTTATATTTATTTATTCTCTTATCGGCAATAACAAAATAAAAATGTTTATTGCATTGTTGTTGCTATTATTTGTTTTATTTTCTCATTGCTTGATTTACACAACAGTGAACAAAAACAGTGCCCCAAAGTATGCTTTAATTTTAAGTTTTAATTTCCAAGTAAGACAATAGTGTTGCCAGATAACAATTTAGAGTCTCTTAGTTGTTGAAAAGCTATTAAATCTGTTTAATAATGAAACTAACTCAGGCTAGCTAAAAAACTAAAATATTTGCTAAAGCACCGTCACCGAAATATGCAAAATTAAAGTAAACGTATCGAATCGGTAACCAATTAATTTTTTGTACATTTAATTTTCAACAGAAATTATAAAATCTTTCAAATGTTGTGAATTTTAGCCCATTTTTTAAATTTTGAAGAATTTTATAATTAATATGTAAAATTATGAATAAATAATTTCAATCTCGTTGTTGCTTTTATTTAAAAACACTAAATTTTAACAAGAGAAATATTTAAATTTAACATTTCTGAAATTATGCTGTACTCTTCATACAATCGAATACTGAAGTTTTCTTTAATTAAATTTTCAAAATCAAAATAAATTAAATTTCAGATATTTCAATTATAATAGTATGTTAAATAGATGATATTTACAATAGACCTTCATAATAAAGATTGTTGATGACGCCCTTGGCAGGGTAGAAAATGCAATTTGCCAATTGTCTAAATATTAGTTTACAGTGGTATTCTTTGATTTATTACAGATTTATTATAATAAATGAACTTGAAAATAATTAAGAACTAAATTAATTTACAGGTTTTCTTATTATTAAATTTATTTAGAACTCAAAATTAGTTTGATCAGTTCGTAGTATTTTTATGTAATTTAAATGTTTTGAATTCACTGCATTAATTTGTTGTGAAATTAATACTTTATTGAATCATTTAATTTGTCCATAATTCAAACGCATTGAAATTATTGAATAATTCATTTTCTTTTCAATTCCATTCTTTTAAAAATTAATTTCTGAAACTAACCAACATGCAAAATAATTAGCAGTTATCAAGAAAATTAATTAATTTTTCTTAAAATTTCTTTGATATGGAATTCGATGTAATGTCAATAATTTGCATGTTTTCCTATGTAGAATGCAGAGCGATATAGAGTCGCAAAGTGGTTATTATTGCTTCTATATCTCTTTTGATATTAAAAATGTTCAATAACGATTAATTTTATGTTCAACGAACTATGGAACAATGTCTTCTTGAAGTGATTAATTTCCAATACCCTTGTACGTCAGTTGTGTTTTCATTTTCAAAACCAATAAACTCTAAACGTACTTTTGATGTTTGCTGAATGTTTTTAACACGCCAATGATGGACTGAGGTTTTGATTTCCCGACCAAAATTAAGATATTTTTTTACCCGATCATAATGAATTCATTAACGGAATTAATAAGAGAAAATATTTATTTTTATATCGAAAATGGAATAAGAATTAATTCTTTCGAAGCTATACAATTAAAAAACTAAAGTCGTAAGCATTACAAATAAATACCATCGGCAGCACTGAAATAAATTCAATAGCTACAATCATTACATACTTTAAGGCAAAACAATAAATTATGATTTCTTTGTCCCCTTAAGGTATGTGAAGACTTTTATCTAAAAAACATACTTTTTGTATTGTTTTAATAAGTTTTTAATTAAATGCAGCCTGCTGCTTAAAGCAAATTTCAGCCATCTTAAATTTTTCAAAAAGGAATTAATTTTGGAAATGTCTGTGATGGACTGACTCATCATCCGAAAATCTAAACTTTAATGTTTCACTGTTGTGTTTCAGCAGCAGAAAACATTTTCAATTTGTTGCCTTGATTCGCTTTTAAACTTAGGTATAATCATCTTAATAATTTAGTTGTTAAGATTTTACTTGCTAGTGTTTGTCTATTTATTTAATTAATTACATGATTCTTTTTTTGTATTTTTTTTAATAAATGTTTTTTTTTTGTTGCATATACGCGGAACACCTCGTTGACCAGTCTTTAAATTGTTTGCTTTTGTTGTGTAAAAAATTTTTAGATTTTTTTGTTAAATATTTTTTTATACATTTTTTTTCGTTTAAATATGTATTTTATTTTTCTCTTTTGGGGGAAATTTTTTTTCTCATTAAAATAATTGTTCAATGTTAATGGAGAGATGATTTAATTAATTAATGGAAAATGAATTGATTTATAAAAATTAATATTTGTTTTGTTTTCTGTTTTTGTTTTTTCCGTTATGTTTAATTAGTTTAAATAGTAAGTGTTGGTTGGTTGTTTTGGTTTTAGCTTTGATAATAAAGATGAAATACATATGTATAAAGATAATTTTTGTGATGTGAATAAAATCTTATGATTGGTATTTTTTTAAGTGTATTTTTACTTCTTTTTTGTTATTAAACGTGTTCGTGTGTGTGTATTGTGTATGAAAGAGTTTTCAGATATTTTAAATCTTAATTTTTTACTTGGTTTTCTTGTATAAAATATGTATATTTTTACAAAATATGATTTGTTTACTTTTGGAGATTTTATAAATTTTATGATTCATTTTGTTTTGGTTTCAAAAGAAATAAAAGATTGAATTTTTATTTGACACATTCGTAGATAAGAAGACGTTTTTAGTAGAAATGTCTTCTTATTTATTGATTTTTTGTTGTTGTTAAATATTTATAAATTTTTTAGATCTAAATTTGCGGAAGTTGATTTTTTTTTAATAATTTTTATAAAATTAGCCAAATTATACACAGTTTATGGTTTTAATCATTTAAAGGAAGCAAATAAATTAGACTGGAAGCTGAGATCGCGTTTCTTTTCATACTCTCTCTTTGTCTTGTCAGGGGAGGGGCCCTTAATTTTTGTTGTATTTTATTTGCTTATATTAGACGATCTTATATTTTTCAATAAATTTATTTAATTAATCAATAATTACTTAATTAAAATTAGTTAATTTAAGCACACAAAGTAAAAGACACATATTTTTTTTGTTAGACATTAATAAGCATTTTATAAATGTAATTTAATTTTTAATATTTTTTTTTTTATTTTATTTAATGAATGTTTTGTTTTTACTAATTTTTTTTCTTATGGCTTCAAAAAAAGCTTTGTGCCAAAAGTTTTTTTTACCTACATAGAGTTTAAGCTACAAATTAGTTTTTAAGTTTTTTGTTTATACAAATTTGCTAAAAAGCTATATATTACAAATAATTAAAATAAAAATCTAAAATTAATAGGAAAAAATATTTTGCTAATTATTACATATTATTTTATTAATGAAAAGTGTTTTTATTTTCGTTAAGGTTTTTTTTTGCAACATTTTCGGTTGTTGGCTTTTTATGTCGGTTTTAAATATATTAGTTAAGTTTTTTTTATATATTTTTTTTAATTTAATATTTTTTGTTTTTTTTTTCTCAAATGCTGGATCACAGAATTTTTCATCACACATCACTGCATTTAGCAAATATTTTATTTTGTTCTACAAGTTTTGTTCAAATAAATTTATAGTCATGTCTTAGAATTCTTTTATAATGGTGGTGGAGAGCATAAACCTCAAAAAATTAAAAAAAAAACTAGTTTTAAAAAATATATTTTTTTTTAATTTATTAGTGAAACTTATTTTTTCCCCGTTTGTAGGTCCGATTGGCCTTGACTACGCCATTGCAAAGGTCTTTGAAATATCTGACATTATATGCATGTATATCCATATAGTCTACATTAATGAATTGGTAATCCTGATAAAGATCAAAAATAGAGGTTGTCCTGGTTATTTCCTTATATTTCAGCCATTTGTGGGCCGGTATAAAAATTAGAAAGAGGTTAAGATCAATGATCACACAATTTTTTTTGGACATATCAGTGATCGTGTACAGTAAACTTGTTAACAAATACAAGGAGATTTGAATCTCTTCAGTTGCTTCCCACAGATCCATTGTTTAGAACTTTAAGACAAAGATCTAGCATAAATTTTAAATTTGAAGTCTGATCATTAACAAATAAAATTTAAACACGTTTTTAAGGTTTGCTCTCTGTACGCTCTGAACTCTAAGACATGGCTGCTTATATAAAGATTTTATTTTATAATTTAAAGATATAGTTTATGCTCGAGATGAAAATAATGGGAATTCAGAGTGAAAGTGCATCAAAATTTTAATTGTAAATAAAATTGAAAATTACAAAAAATAAAAAGAAAAAACGATCAAACAAATAATCTACTAAAAATAGCACTGTAGTAATGGTTAAGTCTCAAAAAATTAAATACTTTTGCTTCTAAATGCTAAAATGTACTGAGAAATAAAGATCTATAAAATTTTTTCGACTTTTTGGTTATAAAAATTCACTATTGTAAAGTAAAAACTTTAAAATATAAGATTTTACAAAAAATAACATTTCTTTTCCATAAACAAACTGGCAACACTAAATATAATAGTTAAATTAATCATCACATACTTTAAGGCGCCATAATAAAATGCGAATTTTTGCCTCCTTGAGATATGTGAAGAAATATGTTTTACTTATGCAGCTGTTCGGCTTTTTTAACGAGCATAATGTTTGATTGAAAATTTAAATGAAAATGTCCGGTTGTTTTGCATACGAACAAGGATGCAACCAGCTTTAAATTTGTCTGTCCATACTGTCCATTCATTAAGTACATCATTCAATTAACCTTTAGTTAATGAATTCCAAACATTTATTCAGTTTGAAAAATGTTTGCAGAAAATTACATGATGTAGTAGGACAATATCAATCAGTGTGGATAGTTTAGACTTTTCGATTATAGATTTAAATTCATTTTATCAATTTCTGGTTATTTTTTTATCGTGACGATATACCGACAGTTTTCATACAAAAAGTATTTTATTTGGAAGTATGTATATCGTTACGAACCATAGATTAATTAAATGGGACTTAATGTTGAAACAGAACTGGATATTTAAGCATTTTTTCGTACAATTTAACATTTAATTAAATTTTGACAGTTTGAGACGTCATGTGGTTTCAACAAGACAGACCGTAACACATGGCATACACATCATGAAACAATTAAATTATTGGTCGTTTGGTTTGGTCGGTCTTGGCCGCCCTAGATTGTGTGATTAACACCATTGAATTTCTTTTTATGCAGTTGTTTGAAGTCAGACTATAACCATTTTTACATTGAAGCAGGAAATTTAACGATGCATCAATAACAATCTAAGGAAAATCTCCGTTTCCTATTCAATTTTATTCAAATCTTGCGTAAATTTTGCGACATCCATAATAACTCCTTCCACGCGATAAGAGCATGAATTACTATGCACCATGACTTTCATTAAATTTGCTCCGAAAGAAATTATCAAAGCAGAATCAGAGTTCTACAACTAAAAAGGTTCCTGATATTGAACCTGTAATTTGCAAATAAATCAAAGCAACAACTAAAATAAAATTTCCAAAAATTAAAAAAAAGAATCATAGTTTTATTTTTAAAGCATTTATTAAAATAATAAAAATTACATAAAAAAAATATTATTATTATTATCATTATTATTATGTTTAAAACTTTAATAAAAATTTAAGTTTATAAATTGAATTATAGAAATAAAATAAAAAAAAACTTAAAATTTAACAGAAAAATAAATTTTGCATTAAAAATTAATAAGACTGACAGACAAATAATGTGTTTTTAAAAACATACATAGAAGAATTTAATTAAATTATTACTTTTTAAAAAGTTAAGGCCAAACTAGGACAAAAATACAATCATTTAAATTATTTATTTGTAAATAAAGCAACAAAGTTTCAAATATAGATTTTTTTCAATATGATTTGAATTTAACATTTGAGTAAAAAATGTAATTAATTTTTGCTTAAATATTGTGTGCACAACCGTTTTATTTATAGTTAAAAAAAGAAATTATAAATATTTTTAAAGACCAAAATATCAATAGAAATTTAATTAATAATACTTTTGTTATTGTAAAAAAAAACTAGAAAAAATAAAAGCAAAAGACTTGATTTTTTTCAAAGAAATTAAAATAAAAATAATTTTTGTTTTTAAATTTTTGTTTTAATAATTTAATTTAAGATAGTAAGAAAGGGAATATTGTTTAGTTTTTGAATAGGTTTGATTAGAGTAGAATACCATTTTTGTTTTAATTTAAATTATATCATGTTTGTTTTTATATTCTTTTAAATCAACAAATTAATAAATATGAGAACTTAGTAACTAATATCGTTAACATAAATGTTTGAAACATTATTTGCACTTGAAATTTTTAATATAAAAATAAACAAATTTATTTTGTAAAAAAAACTAAAAAAAATATGTATTACTAAAAGCCTAGATACATGTAAGTATATTATTTAATATTTGGAAATTTATAAAAAAACAGCTCAAAATATTAAAAAAATTTTCAGTCTTTTAAGCAAATAACAAAATGACTAAACAATAACCAGGGCAAAAGCAATTAATTTGAAATATTTTGCATTAGTATTTAAAGTTAGTTGCTTTTGCCAAAGTTTGCTAAAATCAACTAAGTAATTACTTGCCCAAATTAGTATTGTGGCTTGTTTGTTTCCATATTATCCAGGCTTGAAAATTAAATTTGCAACATGATTTCTTTTTTACTTTTAAGATTTATTTTTTTTCTGATAATTTTTTGGCAGTGTTTAGCTTGACACTAGCATTTTTCTCTCTCTAAATATTATTTTTACTAATTTTTTTTAAAGACAATTTTGAAAATCAAAATAAAATTTGTTTCTTTAAACAACTTAAACACAAAACTTACTTAAAACATAACATATCTATTAATTAATTAATAATTATGGTAATAATATATAAATATATATTTATAAAAAAAAACATAAATTGCTTTACTTTGGTAAAAATTTGATTTGTTCTTGTTAACATACTACATACAATACAATACACTTCTCTTGCTGGCTTAAAAAACTAAAAAACATTTTTTTATCAACTCCACAAATTATAATAATACAAATAAAAGTAATGAATTTCTTTTTTTTATTAAAAAAAATACAAAATTATATTAAATATATGTTTAAATTTTCTTTTAAATTTTTATTTGATAAAAAAATGTGTGATGATGATGGCACATAACGCTCATAATGTAAAACTTTCTTCTCTAGGTTTTACTTACATACTTACCTTTAGTTTTTGCTAAATTTTTCTCTTAAATATCTATATGCTACAATTCTCTTAAATGCTTAAGAAACTTAAATTTAAATTTATGTTTTTGTAAGGAGTTTTGCAGTATAGTTTCTTTTTTTTCCCAGGAATTTTGCACTGTTTTTCTTAATTATTCAAAAAAGAAAAAAAAGATGACTTTTTTTTCTTGATTTGAATTTCTGTTGGAAGATTTTCCTCTACCGCTTTTATTCTAGGGCTGGCGTTTGCTTGATTTACATGTGACGTTTCATGTGCAACGCTAAGTGATCGGAACGTGAGAAACAACGATCACAGTTGCGGCATTTAAAGGGTTTGGCGCCAGTATGTTTGCGATAGTGACGGGTTAATTCATCACTGCGTGCAAAACGCCATTCACAACCTTCCCACGAGCATTTATACGGTTTTTCGCCTGTAAAGAGAAATAAAGGAGATTTATTAAATTAAGAAAAACTAAGTATTAATAAAAAGCATTAAGTTGAATGATTAAGTTGTGTTGTCCAGTTAGACCTTCTCGGGCAAGATTTTTAAAAATATTTATTAGCCTATGAGTCGTACAAATTTGTATGGAAATTATTCGAAAATGATTTCCAAATTTACAAAAAATAAAATTTTTTGGAGAAAAGCTTTTAAGTAATAAAGCTCCTTTGAGCTAAGCTTTAAAGCTACCTAATTTTTTGAGTAAAGCTTTTAAGTTAGAAAGCGGTTATGTTAGACAGTGTTTAGGAACAGCATCTGTGTTGGAAAGCTTTTTAGAGAAAACTTTTATGTAGGAAATAATGTTTGTATTAAAACAAGATTTTTTAAGCTTTTAAGTTACAAAGTTTCTGGCGTAAAAGCATTTATGTAAGGAAGTTTTTAGGAACAATTTCTGTGTTGGCAAGCGTTTATCTAACATAAATGCTTTTTCAAGTTTTTAGGAACAGATTCTGTGTTGAAAGCTTTTTAGGGAAAAGTATTTATGTAGGAAGGAAATTTAAGAAAACGGTTTTATAAAATAACTTTTTTTAAAAGATTTCTGGAGTAAAGTTTGTTTTGTTTTGTTTATGTGCAATTGAGTTTATGTTAGGAAGTTTTTAGGGACAGCTACTGTGTTGGATAGCTTATTACTGAAAAGCTTTTCTGTAGCTAATATTTTTAGGGAAACTATCAAGGTTGGAGAAAAAGTCTTTTACGGATAAAGCTTTTATGTGGGGAGGCTTCTTAAAGAAAAATATTCATGTTGGGGAGGTTTTTGAGGAAAAGCTAAAACCGGTTTGGCCACAGAATTTTTTTCAAAAGCTTGTCTTTGTTAAAAATCCATTTGGTGGCTAAAGCTTTTTTGGGGAAAATATCTTATACAAATATAGACAATTTTAAGTTTGTTCCTTTTTTTGGATTTAAAAAAGCCTGTCAATAAAGTATTATGTATGTGTTGGAAATGTGTTTTTAGACATGTGTATTTATTTGTTATCCTTCATTGTACGTGTATGCAAGTATAAATTACAATACGTCTTTATTTGTGTTTGTAAATTTTTCAGAACTTATTTGTTTTCATTATTTTTGTTTTGTCTTCAGAATACTTGGTTGTAGTTCTATTTTTTTTTTATTTTTTTTGTTTTATTTATCTTTTTTCTTGTTATTTTCTTTATTTCAAATGTAAAGTTTTCGTTTTCTGCCTTTTCATTAAAGAGTGTGTTCGTTCGTACGTTTTGTTTTAAAAAACTTGGCTCATTTACATTTTCTTCTCATTGTTGTTCTTGTAAGATCCTTGTTTCATTGAAAAAACAAGAAACAAAAATAATAATAAAACGTAGTAAGGAAAGAAAAGTTGTTTGCCGGTTGTTTTGTTTCTGATGAAAGAATTTTAATGAAATTAATTTTTTTCTTTCATTTCTAGTTTTAATTTTTAGTTTTTTTCTTTCATTTCTTCCGTTTTATTTGCAAGTTTTAAGCACAAAAATGTTTTATTAAATAAATATTTATAGCAAATGCATATTGTTGAAAATGTTCCGTAAGGTAAATAGAAATAAAACAAAAATAAATTAATAAAGCCAGAAACCAAATTAAACTTTTGTAATTTAAGCAGGAATGAAAAAAGAAATAACAAAGTTGTGTAAGCTGTGCATATTTAGGGAGTAAATCCAAAGATTTTTAAGAAAGTATTTAAACAAATTTCAAATATAAAATTGAAATAAGTATTTTTAAATTGTTTTAAACAAATTTGTTGCATTTGTAAGTTTCAAAGTAATTTATTGTTAAACTAAGTATGTAAATTAATTAAGGAAATGCTCATAATTTGAGCTGTTTAACTAAAATGAAATTATCCCACTGTATCTCAGTATGTATAACTTAAAATATCATTATTTTAAATCTTGCACAAAATTTATGATTGAATAAGTTAAACTTAATTGAAAACGAGGTCAATTTGGTATAAAAAAACAGTCATTTGTTATATATAGTTATTTTCTATATTCTTGGCAATACAGATAAAATATGTTGGATTCAGTTTTTTTTCTTTTTTGCACAAAATTTTTTTTATAATTTCCGCTTGCTTTGTGCCTGTGTTTAATATACAAGAAACAAGAAGAAAGATGGGAAATAAGGAAACTGGAATGAGGTTAAAACCATAAAATAAAGCTACAACAGAATGATGGGGATAAAATAAAAAAAAATAACGAAACAAGGAAAATCTCAAGCAGACATGCACATAAAAATGGCGACAACCAAAAAACTACCAAAATTTAAAACAAACTCTCGAACTCAGAGAATTGCAATGTCTCTACACTTTTCGCTGCCATAGTATACAGCCAAACAACATTAATAAAAGCTTTAAAAGTAGCTACAACTGTAGTGGTGGTTGCTAATACATCTACCAGTTTAATTTCTAAAGAAACGGCAGATATTTTTTCAACGAAATCTATGCAGACGACGTGCTTAACATGTTCAAAAACACTTACAGAAACATACATCCATGCGATGTACTACATACATTCATGAACATTCGTATATAAAAATCGAATGTAATTTATAGTTAAACATCGCAGTTTGTTAAACTAAAGAATGGACGTATAAGAAAAAACGCAATCAGGATGTGCCAAAAAAAATTGCATTTAATTTAGTTTGCTTAAGAATTCCCACAAAAGAAACATTGAGAAATTCGTTTTACCAAACTTTAACAAAATGGAAATTTTAACAAAATGTATTTCTTTGATGTTTTTCATAATTATATTGTATAATTAATAATTGATATACAGTTACGGTCCAATTAACTGATTAAGTTTAAAGTATTTAAATTGAAGAGAGGATTAACAGAACTTTGAAGCTACAACGTGGATTAACTCTTGCTTAATCAGTGTTGCATACTTTTGGGAACTCAAACAAAGGGCTACATTTTAAAAACGATGTTTTATAAGGAAAATCTATAAAAAAATTTAAAAAAGCGCAAAACAACCTGTTCAAATTTCGAACAAATTTTAAAAGAAATTAATTCTTTTAATCCCAGTGTCTCAACTTGGATCAGTTAAACTGAAATGTTTTGAGCCACTGGCAAGTCTAAATTTAGCTAGAAAAGAGTTAGCATTATTGTAATAATATTTTAAACACAATTTGGAGAGAGAGGGAGAGATCAAATTTATATTATATGGCGGTTATGTTTCAAAGAAAAAGATTATTAACTTTTAAGCAATACTTGTATTTTAATACACGGTGGCATATTCCGTTTGTGCCATCCACTGATTTAATTACATATAACAGGGAGAGCGATTTCCTACATGTCACTAACTTGTTCGTAGCAGGACGTGACATTATGACACGCAGTAAGAGTTTTATATAAAGCTTAAAATTTGTTTCTACTCTTTTTCTTTAAACTCACAATATTTTTAGTTTATTTTCAAATGTTCTCCATGATTTCACTGTATTTTTCTTTAACACAGTGTGTATTTTATGGCACTTTTAAGTGGCCACTAAATGCATTAGCTGTGTCACACACTTGCACATATTTTTCAATTGTACTATATAGTTTGGCAAACATGTTTAAACTGCGCTGGACTTGAACAGTTTAGCTATTAGTTTTTGCGCTGTAATTGAAATTATACAATGCTTATAAATGTACAACATATATAGAGGGCTTAAGTGATAAATAAATCGCAAACACAGCACACACTTGTGTAAATTAATAGCAAAGATGTCAGACATAACTCTTAAATTATGTAAGTTTCTTAATAAGAATTAAAACAGCATTTGTAAGGATTTTAAGGTTTTTTCACAACAAAAGCTTTTTTCGTAAACTTATTACAAACAATACTTTATAATAAAAAAGATATTTTCACAAAAAAAAAAAAATAATCATAAAAAAAGCTTTTTCACAAAAAACTATATATTTTCAAGAAAGATTTGATTTTATAATCAAAGCAGCTATTTTCTTTAAAAAAATTAATTAAAAGCCAAAAATCTTTATAACCAAAAAAGCTCTTTTCTCAAAAAAAACTTTTTATATAAAATAAAGCTTTTTCCAAAAAAAATATCTCTTTTCTCATAAAATAAATTGTACTCACAAACAAATCATTATAATAGATATTATAGATATTATATTTTCACAAAAAAACATTTATTATAAAAAAAGCTTTTTTCACAAAAAACCTGAAGAAGATTTTATAATCAAAACAGCTATTTTCTTAATTAAAAACCTAAAATCTTAAAACAAACAAAAAAGCTCTTTTTCAAAAAAAACTTTTTATATAAAATAAAGCTTTTTCCAAAAAAAAAAAAAATTCTCAAAAAATGTTCTCTCTTTTTTCATAAAATAAACAAAATTTTATAATAAAAAAGATATTTTCACAATAAAGAAATAATCATTTTTTTTTTCACAAAAAAAACTTTGTTAAACATCAAAAAAGCTATTTTCAAGAAAAATTTTGTTTTATAATCAAAACAGCTATTTTCTTTAAAAAAAATAATTAAAAACCAAAAATATTCATAAAAAAGCTCTTTTCACCAAAATATAAAATAAAGCTTTTCCCCAAAAAACTAACTAATAGCTTTTATAATCTAAAAAGCTATATTCACAGAAAAACTGTTTAGATTTTTTTTCCACAAAAGAAAAGCTTCCTTCTTTCATGGAAAATAATCTCTCATAAAAAATTATTTCCGTAAAAAGTTTCTTTCACCAAAACAAAAAGTTTCTTCTAAATTTCCAAAAAATTTACAGAAAATCAAATTTCTCTAAAATCTCAGAGAAAAATGCTATACAGCAAATAAAAGCTTTTTTAAAATTTAAAAAAGCAGAGAAAGTTTTTTGACAGTGAATAAAAAAAAAAATAAAAATAACTTTTATAATTAAAAAAGTTCTTTTCACAAAAATTTAAAACATTTTAATTCAGAAAGTAAGCCTTTTATATATTAACACATTTTACTATCAAAAAATGTATGCATAAAAAGTTTTTTCATAATTTTTTCAATAAAAGTTTCTTCAGACTTTGAACAAATTTTTTAAAAAAATGTGTATTTGATAGAGAAAAACTTTTGTCGCAATAAATAAAAGCTTTTTTTATAATTTTATTTTCAGAAAAATATTTCACATCCAATTTTTTCCCAAAACAAAAATTGTTTAGAATTAAAATTCTCTGATGCCGACAATTTTTTAACAAAAGCTAATTTCAACCATTTTGTTTTGTGTGAAATAATACAAAATCCGCTTTATTTAATACAAATTTAATGTTTGCCATTTTCGTTTCTCCCTTTACCACAGTCAATATTTCACTTTGAACTTAACAATTTCCTTTTTCGCAAAACTTTATAATACAATTTTCATAAAAACCTTCTTGCTGTCTTTGTCTTTTATGGTTATAATTTAATCCACTTTATATAAAATACTACATATACTAATACACACACACAAACATTTTGCATATATATTAGGTTGGCCCCGTTTGTATGGTCTCATCCGATGTTCCCGACTAAAATGAAAATTTAGTTTGTTTGAGGAGACAATTTCTTAAAATTTTTGTTCTGGCTTGTGTATTTGGAGAGCTGAATCAGATTGGGGGAAAATAGGTTTTCAAAAATTCAAATAAATTGAAATAAACTTCCAATTTTTTTGCTGGCACCACCCTATCTTTGTATATATACTCTAGATTTAATGTATAACGAAAAAGCTTTAGTCTTAGCAGCTGCATTTGGATGATAATGGCTTTTGAGACACACAGCAATTAATTGTAAATAAAATGTGTCCAATAGTTTGTAAAAAGGAATTTTTTAATTTCATTTGTATTAGTTCAGCTTGATAAAACTTAGAGATAGCAAAATATTTTGGAATGAAAAACGAACGAAAAAAAACTTAAGGAAAATTGCTTTGGCTTTTACAGTATTCAATCAATTCCATGTATTAAAACTAAAGGCTTGCATTAATGTAAAAAGAAGGAAGACTGCGCACAGAAAATGACAAAGACAACTATGGCTGTCCTGTGTGCGTCAAACTGTTGGTGCCAACACTGCTCGTAGCACACTTGCTTTATTCCTGGTGCTTGTGCTTTAATGGTCGTAAAAACTTTTTAATTACCCGCTAACCATTACAATTTTAAAGTGGTCGTGTAGAAATCCTTAAGGGAGAAATTGTTTTCTTGATGATGATAAAATCGACAATAATTTATGGCCATTTAAGAAGGGAATAAAATCAAGTAGCAAAAGAAAATTAAAAAGGGTTCAAATACAACACGGTTTTTTTGTTGTTGTTATGGTTGTAGCGTTTTAAAACAGTTAATTTAAAAGCTTTTCTGCCAACATCATCACGAGTGAGTAGAGCTTATCAATTATCAAACTTTTTGTATAGATAAAATTTATAATTTGCGTTTTAATTACATTAAATTTTTGTTTTTGTACTCGGTTATAATGATTGAAATCAAAAATGGTAATATCTACTTATGGCTGTGTAGTATTTAAAAGCTCTGTGATTTAAAGTATAAATTTCCCTTAAGGGTTTGGGCACAGTTTCCTAATTGTGTCTATATTTCTTTTCACAGCCGCTCGACAGTATTTTTTAGTTGTTGGCAAAAATGTTTCTTGTGTTGGAAAACACAACTCATATACATACATCCGTTTCCCTGTAAAAAAAGAAACCGGCATTCATTCATTTTTTACATTTAGTTTTGCTTACTAACACTCACTCTTCTTACTCAGTCTCTTTGCAAAGATTTATGCGATATTCTTCTTTCCCTTTTTTTTGTACATATTTTGATCATGGCTATAAAAAATATGCGGCCTATTTTTTAATATTCCTTTATTTACTTAAAGAAAAACAGCGTTAAGGAAATGACGAAACAAAATAATAAGAAAAAAATATATATATTTAAAGGCCTTTTGGCTAAAAAGCTGGAAATGTTGTTTTCTTTATAATTTCAATTTGTGTGTGTTTCTATTTTCAATGGATTTTTGCTGTTTCTTATATGAATAATATTGGTATGTAAGATGTAGTTTGTATGTGGGCTTGGTTTTTTCTCAAACCCATATACTTTAAGGCAAGGAAATATGTCAAGCAAAACGTAGAACTTAAGGCAAGGAAGAAAAAAAGGCTTTAAGTAAATTTCTCAAGAAAAAAAATAACTCCTACTAAGGAGTGAGATCGAAAAATTCTTAACATACATATATGTTTATAAAAAAGAAACCACTAAACTTACAGCTTTAATTTTTTTTTATTTGATTGAAATTATTATTACAATTTACAAAAAAAATTATTTTTATAGTTTTAATCACTAGTGATGAAATTTTGAACCTTTTTCGGAAACCCTTCCATTAACGTTTTTATAGTGCTTTCTGTCACTTTGCTCGAACATGTAGTCCATCTCCGTTTAAAATCTACCACACTTTTGGACACCTTTTTTGTACTCTTCAATTCTCTTTTAACAAGAGCCCAATATCTCTCCACTGGCCTTAGCTCCGGGCAGTTTGGAGGATTTGCCTCTCTTGGTACAAATACCACATTATTGTTCTTGTACCACTCAAGGGCTTGTTTGCCATAGTGACAGGATGCCAAGTCAGGCCAAAAATAAGTGGACACATTATGAAGTCTTATGAATGGAAGCAGCCTTTTTTGTAAACATTCCTTGATGTAAATTTCGGTATTTATAGAGCCCGTTGTAACAAATGAGTGGCTTCTTTTGCCGCAACTGCATATTGCTTGCCATACCAAGAACTTTCTGGGAAATTTTGTCTGCTTTTGGGTCCTAAACTTTTCTTCAACATTCCCTCGAGCATCAGCAACATAAAATTTTTGACCTGGAAGTTGCGAAAAATCTGCCAGAACATACGTTTCGTCATCCATTATGCAGCAAGAATATTTTTTTATAAAACTTGACTTCAATTTCCGTGCTCTGTTTTTGGCCTCTAAATTTTTAGTAGCGTTCCTGTCAGGAACTTTTTGAGCCTTGTATGTTTTTAAACCTGCATTAGCTTTAACTTTTCGTACCAAATAGTCCGAGCACTGAGCTAACCGGGCTGCTTTCCTACCGGATGTGTTGGGAGCTCTTTTGAAAATGCGTTCTATTTTTTTGGCTTTAGAAACATCATGTGGACCATTCCTTCTACCTGAACCAGGTTTTCTATCAACTGACAAGTTCTCCCGGTACTGTTTAATAACATTGGAAACAGTTTGACGGCAGACCTTTGTATGCTTGGCCAACTTTTTGTAAGACCAAGTTGGGTTTTGTTGAAAATATTTAATAATTTCAGTACGCACTTTTTTCTGGTCACTCATTTTAATCAGATTAACAAAAAAATTAATATAATTGACATTACACATAATAACTGACATGTTTTTCAAAGGTAACTTGATCAAAAAAAAATTCAAATAATACTTGGGTTAAAAAATGTAATGAAAAACGTGTGTTAAGAATTTTTCGATCTCACTCCTTAAATACTAAAATATAAATCCACTTCATACTCATGTATATAATACAAATATTAAATCTTTATTTTTTCTCTTTTTCTTGGGAAACATGAAAGCAGTTACAATAAAAGGAAAATCTTTTGTCTCTTCTGTATGAAAGGAAGCCTTAAGGAAACACAAATTCGCCAAATCACACAAATGTCAGCCAGATTTAAGTCACATTTATTATAATTTGAGTGTTATTCATTGTATCATGTGTATATATGTATTTGCTTTAATACAAAAAACTTAAAACTCTGGCTGTAAACATTTGCCACATTGCGGTATTTGTGGCATGCAAGTTTTTCTGTGTGCCACAATTTGTCACTAAAGATATAACATAAAAGGAAAAATTAGAAATTTGTAGGTTGAGTAAAGCTTTAAAAGTAACTGAAAAGTTAAATCCCTACTTTTTTAAAGTTATTATTTTGAAAAGCTTAAAAACAATTTTTAACACAGGCTTTTGTATTGGAATTGAAGGCTAATTTGCTCAAGGGAAAATAATAGCTCTAAATAAAGCTTTTAGTGGTGATATAAACCATCTTTTAACTAATTAACGGTTTCATTAAGCGGCTTTTTCTAATATGGCATTAAAAGCTTTATAAAAAGCTTTTGAAGATTCGTTTATTTAATTTGTTAATGCTTACTTGCATTTTTGGTTGAAAACAATTGTTTTTTGATAAAAACCTTGATATTGATCTAAACTTGTTGAAGTTAAAATTAGCAGGTGTAAATTTAAATTTACAATCAGTTTATAAAAGCTTAATTTTACGCAGTTTTTATTAATGTTTGAGCAGAAACTTTAATAGTTCAGCATTAATTTCTTAATATTTATAAGAATCTCTTATTTCATATAGGATTTTGAAAAGCTCCTGTAAATAATAATAAAATGTTTTAGGAACAAAATTTTTGATTTAAAAAAATTTTAGTGAAATCAATTGGAAAGAAGAATCAAGATAGTCGTGTGTTTTTGCTTATATCTCAACCAGTTATGGACCGATTTTCTTTATATGGCTATGACGACTCCACTATCAATAACGATCCGGAATATGGGGGTCTCAAATGAAAAATGTGGAAATTACAAACTTAAACATAGCCTTACCACTCATGGTTAAGAGTATAAACATAAATCTGAAAGCTATTTTATGATAAAGCTTAAAATTAAATAAACAGTTTATAAAGCTCCATTGAAGAATGTTTTTATTAAGTATATGTTGAAAGCTTTTCCAGAAACGTTCGAATTAAATACTATGTTCTTTCTTCAAATTTTAAAAGCAAATTCAGTTTTATTAATAGTTTATTTATGGATAATTCCAAATTTCATCGACTCAAAAATGGAGTTTTGAATTTGTATCTTTTTTGTTTAGTAAAACTTTAGAACACGATACTTTAAGCTAGGTATTCTATGAAGTTTATCAAGGGCAATTTTGTAAAGAAGATCGCATAACTTTGGAATGCATCTTGAATGTAATTTATGAAACTTGGATCAGCAACTTTTGAATATTTTAATGAAATTGATCGTATTGACTGAGTCTGAAAGCTTTATAAAATGCTTTCACTACCCAAGAACAGTTACTGACTAAAAGCTCAAACAAGAACATTTATATTTTCGAAAGCAGAAATAAGAGCTTTTAGAAATACTTTTATAAACTTGTGTGAGGTTTAAACTCTTCATATTTAATTTAACCAGCAAATAAATAAGAAATTGGTGGTTTTTAAACCATATATTTATTTCCATGAAACTTTTCACACAAAAGGGATTGTTACTTAAAAGCTTTTAGAAATCTGTGTAGGGTATTAGATTCGTATTTATTTTCGAGCTTTGTCTTATGACAAATTTGCCTATTTCGTTTCAGCTCATTTCCAGCGATGAGTCATGTGAATTTTTCAAATGTGTGTGTATCTTTTAAGGATAAATTAGAAAGTCTAACAAATTTTACAAAACTGTTCAACTGACAGCATCTTTCTTACGATTTTTTTAGGCTTTAGCATGTTATTTTATTATTTTCTTTCTTTTTTTTCCAATATTTTTAAAAGGGATTAACTTTTGTCACATTACAACACTATCAGCTTTTGCATACCTGACAATGAGTCTGCTAAACATGTGTTCTACTACTGTGAGAGAGTAAGAGTGTAGATATGTCACTTTAAATCAGAGTAGGTGTTTTAGAAATATATAAAAAAGAAAACTTGACTGTTGGGGATTTACATTTGTTTTCTTTATTTTTGGCTTGAAATTGAATAATTGGTTGTCATAAATTATCTTTTAGAGTCTGTTGGGATTTGTCTAAGGATTTGAAAAGAATAAAATAACCTTCAACTTTTAAACAACAAAACACTTTTGCTTCTAGCTCCCTGTTATCCACTCTCTTTGCTATTACCAGCCACTATGTGTCTTACCATCAATGTTGGCAATGTTGGCTTTTTAATCAATAATGTATGAAATCCTTGCAAAGCTGATTCTTTCTATTTTGTGGTTTTAAGAAATTGTTTAAACTTAAGTAAGCCATTAGAATTATTTATTTATTTACAACAAAACAACAACCAAATTAACCATATTTATTTAATATTCATTTTGTAACAACTAACGTTTATACTTTATTTTTTGTGGCCAGCATATGAACAATTTGTTGCTGCCACTTTCTTAACTGCCAACAGAGTTGTGTGTCTATTGATTAGTGAGTTTGTTAAAGGAACAAATCCAAAAGTAGTAAGTGTCTGGGTTAGATTGTGTGTAAAATAGAGAGGCGTTAATATGAAAGGTGTTAATTTGTTAAAACCTTTTGTTTTTCTTTTCTTTCCATTCCATTCCTTTCACTTTTTATTTTTGCTATTATAGCAAGTGTTGTTATTGTTTCTGCTGGTTATTGTGTATTAAGCCTTTTTTTATGTTGGCAAAAAAGTTGTTATTTATTCTTATTGGTTAACAATATTATTCCTTGAAACATGAAAAAAAATTAAAACTTTTTCCTTTCTATACTTTAACCACCTACTGTTGGTTTTTCTTTGACTTCGTTGGCTTTTTCCTAATTTGGCTTTCATAACCAACCATCTTAAGTTGGTTACGGAAGTAAAATTAAAGCTGGTTTGTTTGTCTCTTTGTATGTGTGTAAATAAGTTCTATTTTAGTTGTTTAACTTAAATAAGTTGGAGTTGTTGAAAGGTTATCGTGGCATAATGGCAGGGGATAACAAAAAAATATTAAATTACAGCTTCATATACCTATTAGGGGCAACCACTACTTTTTCCAAACATCCTGCTGTTTGTTGTTGTTTAATAATAAGCAACTACAAAAGCTCCCTTAGGGTGTTATTTAGTGTTTTGTAGGCCATTTTTTTGAATTTTTTGGCATAAATCATCAGCCTTGCTTACAAAACTCATGTTGGAGTGGAGGCATGGAATTCTGTAGGTGTAAGGAAAATCTTTTGTAATGATTACATCAAAATTTATAAGAATCTGATAACAAGTTTTGGTTACCAGCCACAAAATAACAACAAAACTGTGTAAACAAATTTATTTTTTATGACGTAATATGTTTTCATGAAGAAAAAAAAATGAAAATGAGAGTTGTTGGTTAGAGAATTTTGAAGAAAAATGTCAAAAACATGAAAATTAGTTATTTGTTGCGGGAATAAGTAATTAACCTTTTTAAAGGTCAGATGATTAAAAAGGGATCTAGTAATTTTATATTAAAGAAACTTGATAAAATAAGGTTTATAGTAAGGAAGATTAATAAATTAGGTTCTCAAATGAACTATGAAAGTTAAATTAACAAAGAAAATCAAAATAATGATAAAAACATAAAGGATTTGGGCATATATCCTTATATGGACCTAATTGAATTGAATATCTATCCCAACTACTATAACAGTTTTATCAAATGTTCAAAGAGTCCTTGAAACATGTCATGGGTTTATACATGACATCGTATCTGATTCCCGAATAACGGGAATCTCTTGTATATCTTAATAACTCGCATCCCACTAAGCGACCAAAAAAACTTTTTTTTTATTTTTTTTTTAAAACAAACACAAACTGCGAAGCGTTTTGCTTGTCTGCAGATACACCCAGAGTATCTGGCGGGAATCGAACCCGCAACCCTCCGATTAATAGTTAAGCACACTATCGACTAGTCTATCGCGGCCAAAAAAAGTTAGGTTTTACAAAAAAAAAATAAAAAATTGTATGTTATGAGTTACAAAACATTTATTTTGATAGATATCCAACTCGCAGTAAGCGACCAAATAGGTCTTCAAGGAAAATATCTAAGCTTTCTTTTGAAAAAAAGTTTTTGATTTCGAAAAAAATGCCAAAATTAGTTTTATTTTTTTTTCCAAAGATTAAAGAAATAGCTATATAAACTATTTGGGACACATTAAGAACAATAGGTAATAAGTTAAATGGATGAAAAGAAACACCAGTTTGCCCAAAATGTAAAATTTTGACCTCCTCTAACTCAGAGAGTTCTGGACCGATTAAATTAAAAAATTGTTTATACCGATCGGAACACATAGATTTCAAAAGTTGGTTCACATGACATGAAATCCCCCATAACCGCTATAGCCATAACTTTCACATATAGAAAATCGGCCCACAAATGCCTGAGTTATGAGCAAAAAATCGCGACTAATCGATTTTCCCACCACAGTTTTTTTATAACAAAACTTTTTTCTCCAATTTTCTTTTACCAAAATTTTTTTCCCCTAATTTTTGTTCACACCAATCCTTTTTATCAATATTTTTCTGAAAAATATATATTTATGTTAAATAACAAAAGCTTACTAAAATTTAACTCGAGTAATAGACAACATTAGTTAGGTCATTAGGATCGATGTTGATCGCTAGGCGCCAATAAAACTTTACTTGAGGCTAAGATGGCTAAGGTCTTTAATGGAAGAAAGTTCTTGATTAATATTCTGTAAAACTACCTTGCATGAATGTATAGATTACTTCGATCTGGATGATATTACGCGACATTCGGCTGTGTCTGTTAGGTCAACAGGAGTAATGTGGCAATTGTACTGCTAATCGATTGCTAGAAGAGGAACTTTACTCTCTGTTGCCGAAGTCGATAAATTGATCAATTCAACAGGGTCCCTATAGAGGTGTGTGAAATTTAAAAAGATGGTCTCTAGAGCCTTCATGTTTGAAGGATATTTAAAACTTTAATGATATTAGAATCATAACTTTAAACTCAAAATTATTTCAGGTATTTTAAACAATCTCTAGTATTTACCATTAATGTCAAAGCTCAGAAAGTAAGTCAATAATTCTAACAAAAAGTGACAGAGAAAAATCTTTACAACAAAACCTCTCTAACCTCTAAACCATACATCAAAAATTATACAAAATTCCTTAATAAACCCTTTCTAAGACAATACTTAAATGAAAAACCACTTTGTCTTGAACTTGAAACCCTTAACTTTACAATTATGAAAATAATCCCCTAAAATTCATCATTATGATACTGTTTTACAAAATGAAACTAACACACACACAAAACTAAACAAAACCGTACAAAACTATAATTTAAAAGCCTAAAATGAAATAAAACTTGTCATCTTAGGTTAACAAAATCATATTGAAAGTTGCCACTAAACGAAAATCCTTTAAATCTCTATTTTAACACCCAACTACTTTAGGCATTCTCCATACAAAATCTACATAAAAAAACTAAGAAACCTTAATGAAAATAAAATCTACAGCCTGTCAACCTCTATTATGTACATACATATGTATATAATGGGTAAATGTATAGAGGGACGTAAGTATTGTCATTGCCAGACGAAAGGGTGTAAAAAGAAACTGTTATATGATGACATGGTTTCAATACCTAGATTGAAATGTCAAAAATTGTTGTTTTGTTGTCATCCACAAAAAAGGTCTCTTTAGATGTATAAATAATAAAATATACATATGTAAGGATGTATGTAAATACATATGTGTAATATACATGTGTATGTGCATGATTTATTAATAAAATCATATAACAATTGTCCTTCCGTTATGTTATAAATATTCTTTAATATTTATGTTCAAGTTGTAGTTGGATGTGTTGATACACAAATGTGCGGATCTCTGTATATACCCACGTGTGGGTATTCATTCAATTTGATCTCAAGAGAGAACTTTTTGCATTATAAATATTATTGTATAGAGTTTTTGTGTACATATATGTATATCGTCACCTAAAATGCAAAACAACGTATCATCAAAAAATTCGAAATTGATTTTATTTTATTATTGATGGGGATTCACTACGTTATATTATATATGTGTGCACAATTTTAAACTTTTGCTATCAAAAATAACCAAGTTATAACCAAATCAAGTACACAGAAAAAATTATATTTGAATTCAAACATTTATCCCATATTGAACTGGTTTCAATTATTTCATAATTAAATCAAGTATTCATTTGCTCAAAAACAAAATTTCTTGATATTTTCTATTGAATTTTGAGTTTTGAATTTGATTATTTTGACAATTGAATATACAATTTTCGTTATTGGTTGAATTTCAAATACAAAAATTATTAAATAGATAATTTTCGTAATTGAAACACAAAAAATAACAAAAATGTGTTTTTAATTACTAAAATTATCTATTCAATAATTTGTGTATTTGAAACTCAACCAATAACGAAAATTGTATATTCAATTGTCAAAATAATCAAATTCAAAACTCAAAATTCAATAGAAAATATCAAGAAATTTTGTTGTTGAGCAAATGAATACTTCATTTAATTATGAAATAATTGAAACCAGTTCAATATGTGACAAATATTTGAATTTTAACGGTTTAAGAAATAGTTTTTTCTGTGTACATGACTTTCTTAAACAAAATAACGTATACGCTCTGAGTAATAAAAATAACAATTCAAAATAATGTAAGACACATAGTTAAGTGTACTTTAAAAAAACAATTTTTTTTATATAAAATATAATTCTAATTTCAATGTAATTCAGATTTGAAAATTTTATTTCAATATCACAAATAGTTTTCATTTTATACCGTTTTTTGCTTATCCTATAAATTTATGAAAAGTGAAGTTAGGTTATTTTGCATTTTAGATGACGATATATAGATTTGTGTGTGTCTGTATATGATAGATTAAATCCCTATATTACTTATGCCTATATATAATATACATGTTTATAGCAGTGAGTATAATATACTATTTATTATGTATGTACGTTTTCCAAATATATTTAAATTATTTCATTACTTTCATTAGAGATGTCAATTCCAGTCATATTTGACTTTCGAAGGCCACCTTTTTCATTTATTTAGCTTAAGAGTTGGCTGCTATTGTAATTACATAAAGGCAGCATAAAATATTACATTATTACTTGCTACATTTGTGGAAATTGTTGGACTGTTTCAGTTTCAACTGTAAAGGTTTTTTGGACAAACGTATTTTAACTGAAATGTTTATAGGCTATGGAAGTGAAGTCCTTTTATTTTAAAAGTACCTAAATGTTTGAAAAAAAAAGGAATTGATTAAAAAATATGATCGAAAACAATTTTAAAAACTTTCATTGGAAATCACTCAGTTTTTAAATCATTTTTGAGTGTTTAACATAAAAAAATTGGAAAATTGGAATTGGAAAATTTAATTTGTCAAAAATTCACTGTTAAATATTAAATATTTATTTCATATTTTTGTTGGTTTACAAATTTTAGAAAAACCGTAATTTGGAAAATTTTATTTTGGAAAAAAGTGCTATTTAAAAAAATCAAAAGTTTAAAATGAACATTGATAGTTTTTTTTTTTGGCAAAAAGTACCTTTAAAAAAGGTAATTTGAAGAAAATATACTGCTAAAAAAGAGAATGTCAAAAACGATGTTCGATAAAAGTACTTGTAAAAAATGTCTTTGGAAGAAAATTCTTTAAGGAGGAGATTTAGAATTAAATTTACTTGGGAAACAAGTTTTTTAAAAAAGTTATTTTGGAACAAGTATCTTGATAAATTTGGCACCGTTATATCAAAACCAATAGAACTTTACATGTTTTCAATAGTTAACAAGAGACCATATAAAAAAGTACTTTGATGAAAATACTTTAAAGCTTTTGGATCAAAATATCTCTTGAAACAAGTAGATTTGGGAAAAACTACTTTCGAAAAATGTGATATTGAAGAAAGTATCAATAGACACATGAGATCAATACACACAGAGTGCAGAGAAAAAAAGTACGTTTAGAAAATGTGCTTTGATGGAAATACTCCAAAATTTAACTTTTTGATTTAAGTTCTCCTAAAACAAATACTTTTAGCAAAAAAAATGTCTTCGAAAAAACTGTTGTTGAGAAAAGCTCATTATTTAACCCTCCGTAAGTCGCAATCATTTTCAATCGAGACTAGTCGCAATCTATCAACTTGATATCAATAAAATAAGAAAATAATCTCTTCACTTTTTATTTCGAAAACATAAAAACAACAAAATTGCAGTCAAAATATTATTTTATCAAAAAATTTAAGGAGTTTAAAACAATTTACAATAAAAACGTTTTTGCCTGTATCAGATCAGTTGCGAGTAACGGAGGGTTAAAATACAACAAAATTTTACAAGAAGCTAAGAGTCAAATCTATTATACACAACATTTTCTATAGAAAAAACTGTTATACAAACAATTATATGTGGAAGAAACTGTTATACAAAAAAAAATTTTAAAGAAAAAACTGTTATACACACAATTTTCTGTAGAAAAAAAATGGTATATACAATATTTTCTTTAGAACAAAACAGTTATATATAAAATTTGCTATAGGAAAAACTGTTATACTCTGAACATGAACCAGTATCGTAAAAGTACTATCATATCAACTTGTTGCTACTAGTTTGGAGAACGGCCAGCAATACCAGTATTAATTAGACACAGATCTAAAATTCTAAAATTCATGACGTGGGGACCTAAGTAGAGAGATGTTCATCGATGTTCACGTTAGAGCAAATAGTTTTAATTTCAATTATAAGATTTTAATACTTATTATAAGGCCTATAAAAAAGGTACTTATGGTACCAAAACTAACAATTTACTATTAAATATTACATCACTGTTATTTTTTTATATGAATGTATGTAAAGCTCATTTATTACATGTCCTTAATATGAGTTTATTATTATTGTCTGTTGCTCTCTCTTTCACACGCGGATTACACTAGCATGGAGTCCATTGCATGAAGTAAAAATAAATTGATAGTCATTCTTAGATTTTTCTCATATTTGTTCCAAAAGAATATTGCTATCATATTTGTCCAAGAACTTAACATTTTTAGATTTTCCAAACAAATATTAAATTTTGTAAAGATCTATACGGATTAAACTAGAGTTTTTAGTTTAAATCCAGGCATAACACCTGCAATTCTACTGAAATAGCATTTATTTTTTAAAATTCTTGCCTTTTTGATGGACCATCCTAATATCCACACATGTCCATTGCATGTTTTCAACTTGATTATTATTAAGATTGAATGCTTCAATATACTTATATACATATATATTGTTTCTTTGTTGTTGTTGCTGCTGCTGTTATATTATAAATGAATTTCACTTACCGGTATGTGTCCGTTGATGAGCTTTTAAGTGTGAACTTTTTGTATAGACTTTTTTGCAGCCTAAAAATTGACACTTGTGTATCCGGCGCTTAGCATCAGGACTGTGTTTTTCATGTAATTGCTGTTGTTGACGTTGATGAGGTTTTGTGGTCACTACAATAAGAGTGTGAGAAAAACAAACGGGAAAAAAAGAAAGGCGAAAATTGAAAATGATTTTCAAGGTTATAACAATAGCAAATGAACAAACAAAAAGTAATTAATAAAATATATTGATATTTAATGATGATGAAATAAAGAAAAAAAAAAACTGGTTAAATATTGTATGGCATTAATTTCTTACGTAGTACGTAATTACATTTGCCAGTGTGTATGACACATGAGGATGTTAGTTATACATATAATTTGTTTAATTAATGCATACTTTAAGGGGTTAAAACGTTTGGTTTTAAGAATTAAAAGCGGAAATATGTTTAAAGACGAGGTGTTGGTATACATATTTTCAAATAAAGTTAATGAAAAGAATATGCAAATATCCCCGATTTTTAAAGATGTTCCTTCTAAGTGATTTATAAAAGTTCATCTTCCAAATTTGCCTATTGGCATTCCTAACTATTTTAGGACTATGATGACCAACATTATGGATAATAATATGTATATTTGGATACTATTTTTGTTATGATCATACAGGTATCACAAGATATGTATCATATATCGAGGTCTTATACTCAATAATGATACATATTCCTGCAATTAGAACCTTTTGAATAAAAGCCATTGCTATATATTTTAGATGAAGAAATATCAAATACGTTTAAAGAAATCGTAAACTTACGTGTTGTTACTTGAGGATTCTGCAGCTGAGTACCCCTCTGGGTGATCTGAGCCGACGTCAATGGATTACTAGCATTCCCCACCACATTACCGCCATTGGCAGCAGCTGCTGCAGCCGCGGCGGCCGCCTGTGCTGTATTGAGTAGGGCAGCAGCGGTAGCCGATAAATTCCCACTATTGTTGCTTTGCATTTGTATGACATGGGCCAAACTAATGGCGCCACTCTGTTTGCCATTTGTAGTGGTCAAGCGTACAATGGTGCTGTGGGGAATGTTTGTTGTATGGCTGAGTTGATGTGTGGTGGTTGTAACCGACTGGGGATCGGTGTTGGTAGCAGCACTAGCTGTTTGTATAGTCAAATGATGAGGTACAGCTGTGTTGACATGACTCGCTGGTGGCTGAGACTGTTTTTGTTGCTGTTGTTGCTGCTGTTGTTGAGTGGTGGTTATTGGTTGTACATTATGTGACTGGTGTTGTTGCTGCTGTTGTAGCAGAGGAACTGTGTTGCTAGTAGTGGGACTTACAGTGGCTGTGGTAGCGACAGCGGCGGGAAAACGTAAAATGGCAGTAGTAGTTGGTGGCACATGGGTTTGTTGCTGATTCTGTTGTTGATGGCCAAGACGTTGTTGCTGATGATGTTGTTGATGTTGTTGTTGTTGCTGCTGCTGCTGTTGCTGCTTATGCTGTTGCTGTATAAGGGCAGCCAACTCATTGGCATCAATTTGGGCCGTTTGCTGATGTTGCTGATGTTGCGGCTGCTGTGACTGATGACAACTACTCGATGATATATTAGTACGTATAGATTCAGGCGATGAGGGCGGTGTTAGGGTGGGTAAACTATGATGATGGTGATGATGATGATGATCAGTAGATGTTTTAGCCGCCACTACTCTGAGTTTGATGGCTTTCTCCGTTAACGGACACTGTTGCATAACCGTTGTCGTGGTAGTGGTGGGCGTAGCAGTCGTCGTTGTTAGCATATGGCTTGTACTTAAAACATGTTGTAACGCAGATTGTGATAATTCCGTACTGTGATGATGTAAGCCACCAATAATCATTTTCTCCTCACCATTATCAGAACTGAGAGCCTCTTCGTCATCCTCATCATCTAGTCTTTCCTTCTTAACCACCACCGAACAGCTTAACGACTGAGAACCCGTACTGTCCCAGGACATGCCCGAACATTGTGATGAAACCGATGATGTGGTCGATATAGAGTCCAAATTTTCTTTCTTAATCTTAAGTTCCTCTAAAATGCGAGCAGGTGCTGAGAATATTTCCCAAGAATCGATTTCACTGTGTAGTTTCTTGTAGGACTGTAATTTGGGTTCATCGCGTAAATAACGTTCCAACTCGTAGCAGGTCTAAAAAAAAGAAAGAAGAGAACATAAGATAAATAATCATGAGATAGTTGGAAGGAGCTATAGATATAAATCTAAAATGTAGGTAATTTTTAAGATTTTATGGGCGTTTTAAATTTCATTTATGATAATTATTATGATTCTTTTTGTTGGCTCTCTCTCTACTTGGCCACAAGTTTGCATGTTGATTTTAATAAAGTATGTGAGTGTTAATTTTATAACAGTTAGAGGAGGCAGCAGGGTGAAGAGCAAACATTTTTCAAAGCAAGTAATTCAATTTCAATTTGTTCGTACTTAACAATTGTCATAAATAACTGGAGTGTTTTATGTGTGGCAGCTTTTAAATGTGGCTCTTGCTGCTTGGGTGTCTAGAGTTTATTGTTATAGGATGAAAATTAACAATTTCTGTGCAATTTGGTTAGTTAACAGAGAATGCCGAGTACAACCTCAATTTACCTCAGAATTCTTCAAAAAGCCATTTATTTATTTATTGTTGTTTCATATAAAATTTATGGTCATTGTTATGTGGCATTAATGTGCGGTAGCATCATTTTATTTTCATTTCTTTGTGTTGGTAAATAAAATTTATTTCGAAAAAATACATCAGTTTCAGTAAATTATATAAAATATTTTGGATGTCTATCTATCTGTCTGTCTGTCTTTCGGTCGGTTGGTTGCTCGTTCGGTCTTTGTGGATGAGTAAAAGTGTATGTTTGAGGCTGCCAGTTTGTATAAATATTTTTTCAAAGTTTGGCGTGAAATTAATGTGCCAACATGTATAATCATAAATTCAAAATAATAACATTTTATGAACGCAATTAATGTGGGTTATTTATATGAAAGTGTGAATGTATAAGTTTTATATACTGGTATTTTATGTATGTATGTGTGTGTAAACAGCCAAAAAACACAAAAACTTTTTCCTCATTTCTATAAAGTGCATGCATTTTAATACTCTTTTGCGAGCTCCAGTTTCCTTTTCCGCCATTTGCCTGTGCGCGGTTAATGGGGGAAGTTGATAATAAATGTTTAAAATTAAAGAAATTAATTTTAACAAATTAGCAGTTAGACAGCAGAGGAAAATGTACCATCAAAATAGATAAACAAAAAAAAAAAATACATTATGAAAATTAAATATGTATTTCATTACAAAATGTTTAAAGGTAAACGTGTAACTAAATGAGTTTTTATTGTTTTTTAAGTTGATGGAAGGCGTTGCTCGAAATAGAATAAAACTTTTTAATTATTTTTTTTGGAATATACATATAAAACCAGAGCCAGTAAGTTTATTTTCAAAAGACAGCAGAATGACATGACCGCAAAATTTCGAAGAAATATCAAAAAACATCAAATATATTTATAGGCATATTTTTGTAATATGCACTTTGAACCAAATATCAAATTCAGAAGAGTAAAGCTACAAAATTAATTTTATTGATCGAAATATTTCGCTTTGCCCCATCTATTTAATTAATTTTAGAAAACAAATGGAGCCAACCTAATGTTTATGTGTACATAAGTTTATATGATAGAAGTATATGTATACCACAAAACATTTGCCTAACTAAAACTTTCACAATATTTTATGATTATTTTGCTACCAATTTGGCAGACAGGGTAAAAAGTATGCATAAAAATTACCAACACATACTCACGCATAAACACACAAGCCCACTTACAATAATAACAGCTGCAACAACAATGTAAAATAACATTTTGTTGCAGCCACAAGCAGGCTTTGTGCAAATGACAATAACACACAAAATTTCTGTTTTACTACATACATACTATTTTTTTTGGGTGTTTGTGCTTGTTATACCAAAAACAATAGATTACAACAAAAATAAAACTTGCTCTCTCTCTGTTTGTGATCCTTTCGAACAACAATTTACACCCACACACACAATATAAAGTAGGTGATTGTACTTGTTTCAATGTAGGAGGCTTCAAAACGTTAAAGGACTTTCACAAATGCAATTGATTAAAATACTTGAATATGAGCCATCATCATACAAACGAAACGAAATACACCAGCCAATACTTAAATTTTTGTTTACATTTGTGTGATGCTGCTGCTGAACTGCCAGAGAGTCCCGGGGCTTGGAGAAACATCCACAACAGCCATCATAGTAGTAGTAGTAGTATGTACTTTACTACATAGTTAAACTCTTTCAAGTAAACATTACAAAGTTTTGTGGAGAACAACAATGTGTGTGTAATTTTTACGTTTACATTAACACAAACAAACTTACGCCCTTTTGAAGTTTTAGTTATTTCCGTTGCTGCATTATCCAGGGAAATCAATTTAATATGCAGCCACCCAAAGTCAAGCCCTTTGCAACAACTGATTTCAGCAAAAATACACCAATACAAACGTATGATTTTAAAGCATTTTTTTTTTGCAAAATATATAGAGATTTTACTTTATTTAGTAAAAAGCAACAGGTTGTTATTTGTAAGCTTAGAATTTAATATGGCCTAACAAAGAATTTCATTAAAAAGGAATAACTTGTAATTAAAGCGTGGTATGCGTTAAAGGGATTTTCGAGTCAAAATTATAAAAAAAAAATTTGGGTGAAAAACAATATATTAAGAAAACTATAATATATCAAACAATAACAGGTCGTAAGTCGCTCAAATGTTTCCCTAACGCTGTACAAAAACGTTCCCAAGTCTTTTTAATTAATTGCTTATGCTTTAAATTAAAGAGGTAGCTATTAAAAATAACAAATTTAAAGTTTAAATTTAACATTTCAATTAGCGCCTGTTCGCTATGCTTTAAAAAAAGAACTCAATTAAAATTAAGTACTTATATACACGTAAATAACAGAGATTTACCTTTATACTCACAGTATTTTCAGTGTTATTTCAACATAAATGTTGTGTAAACCTTTGGTTAATATTGTAAAATAAATATTTATTTTGGTCTGATGGAAAAATTATACGTCAGTCAATATAGTTCATAAGTTATGTGAGAGTTATTGTATGCTGTTCGATCATTTGTTTGCATAATTGTCCAAAGAATAAAGTTTATAAAAAAATATCAACAACAAAAAATAAAAAATAAAGTGTATGTATTTCAGGGTTTAATAAACAATTTAAATTTTAATCGTTTTTCATTTAATGTAATTGCTTTTTTCCCTTTTAAAAACGACACACATCTCTATACATACATATGTATATATTTGACAATACAAATAAACAAAATCACTGCCTACTTATGGGGGTAAGGATAACAAAACTTTATGGTTAGAGAGTTATTTGTTGAATGATTTATGGTAATTGTAAACAAACTTTAGACACATATAACAATTTATATTTATCTACTGAATTTACACACAGACAGACAAACACAATAACAAATAAAGTATAAGTAAAAGAAAAATTTTGATTTAGCATACAGCTGTAAATAAATGAATTTAAGTTTATATAAATAATAAACTTTTTTTAAGCTTAGGCTGTTTATGAAAAAAGTTATACAGAGAGAGAGAAAGAATTTAGATATACTCACTCATGTATGTGAAAGTATCTAACAGAAATACAACCAATATACATAATAAGATAAGAAGATTTGAATTGTTTTTTTTTTTTTTTTTGCTTTTATCAGACAATTTGAAAATAAATTTTACTTTATAAATGATAAAAATACATATAATGGCAGTGGTGTTTGTTGGAAATGGCTGTAAGTGTATGAAATATGTTTTTAAATTTTCCTTTATATTTTTGAAATATATGTATTTATTTGTAAATATATATTTTGTTGTTGCAGTGTATATGTTTTATATAAGTATTTTTATGTTTTGTTCTGTTCTGTTTGTTTGCAATCGCTGTAAATCTCAGAGTAATAAATTATTTTGATAACTGTGAAAATAATTGGCTTTAAATCCTTACAGTATGCTTTGGTTTTTTCTTTATTTTTATCCATATGTATGAATGTTTATTTTTCTATATGTTTGTATATGTATAATCATTTTTTGAGTGAAAGCAAAGTATAACGTAATGTTAAAAGAAAGTGCAGAGAATTGACCATGTTTTTTCCCCCATACATATATTTTTTTATTTGGTTTGTGGTTAAGATTATAGTGTTTGTGTGTGTATAAGCATTTGCGCTATCTGTGTGGGTAATATATAGCATAACAAAAAAAAACATATGCTGTCTTTAAAGGATTTATGTGGTGATTTATGATTTAATGTTTTGATTTACATTTTTCTATTAAAAGAAATAAAATTAATATATCTTTGCTCATATTTTTCTGCAGGATTGAAAAACGAAATGATTTTTCGTGTTCAGCAAAAAAAAAGAGAATGAAACAGCAAAAACTATTATTGAATTTCAGTATGAAATGGAGGACTTCTTATATGCGCTATTCACGAAAAAGATCCTAAGCTATTTTTTTAAAAAACCAATGTTTCATTCTAGGCTCTAGATCCCACGAGCCTTTGCCAGGCATAATATTGGACAATTCCAGTGATCGAGCGTTCAAGATCGGCAGTAAGGATAATTTAGGTGGGGTTGATTTCTTCGCACCATATACACAGATATAACCAGATCTTCGGCGTAATCAAATGACTTTATGTTTGTGACTACTCATGTGTGAACTGTTTCCTGAAAATGTTCACAAATAATGTAGAGTACATAAACTGCAACTGCATATGCTGCACTTTCTCTACTGACAATTTTTCACAAAATCTTTGCATATACTTAAGCTCCTAAAAATAACGTAGCATATTATGCTGATATTTCAAAATTGCTTTTTATTTTATGATCTAAAAACACCTTTACAGAAATAAATTCCTACAACAATAATTTGGCATTTTTACTACACACATATACATCATTCACAGACATTTTTGAAATAAGTATAAATTTCAGGCTATTTATTAAGAAAATAAACGAGAATTTTTATGTTTTATTTTAAAAAATGAGTAGAGCTTTGCTACCCTTTTCTTTTGGAATAGATAAAGCGTTAAATTACATCGTTAGACAATATTGTTAACACACTCACACACGCAAAAAAAAAAAACAATCATACCCTTAAATAAATTTCAAAGCTAAGAAAAGGGATTTTGTAGTATATAAATTACCCCAGAAACAACTGATGAACCGTAAACAGTCCTAGCAAAACTAAACCCACGCGGACAAACAGTTAGACACATCATGCGTATACACAGATATTTATTTCCAATAAGATTTATTTATATAAATTACAAGTTAACGGCTCATATATCATACTTTACAAAGATAAAAATTACAAACACACAGCTAAAATAACCCAATTTTACAAGTTTAACACGTATAACACAGAAATCAAAGTCTACTTTAGGGGTTTAATGGTGAGCGACACAGTGAGAGAGAGAGATATTGGAAAAAAGGGTTGCATAGTTTTACAACTTAACAATAAAAATATCATATTTCAAACGAAAGTTTTATGACCCACCTAAAAATTAATGATTTTTATAAAACTGACCATTTAAATAAACAAAACATAAGAGCCATAACAATTGTTAACCTTTTCCGAAAAACATGCAAGTGAGAGGAAATGGAAATTAATGTATAATGTTATCATTTACATTTTCCAGTAAATCATTTTAATGGTATTTCAAAAATAATAATTGTTTAACATAAATTTTCTTGCTTCAAACTTCTCTTCTTTAAACTAAATTTTATGTATGTGTTTTTTGCTCGCTTTTTAAGTATTTTGCTGGTTTTTTACATTTATCTCTATTAGAAGTCCGGTGTTTAAATATTGCCAAAAAAAAAGACAACAACTTTCATTCTTTTTTAGTTTATAGATTTATGGTTAAAAACAGTCAAAACTTTGCTGTGTATGTTTTTTTTAAACCGCAGAGAAGAGGGTTTAAAGCAGTGGCGGACAATCCAAATCAATAGGATACGGATCTAATCGGTTATTAACATGGACTGAACACTAATGTAAAATAAACTTAATAGAGAAAGAAATTATCGGACATTTGTTTTACTTTTTTAAAAAAAGCGTTATATTCTCTTTGTGACCACCACTGCTTTAGAGTATAACCGAAATGTAGTTGAATTATGCTTTAGTTTAGCAAACATTTTATTCATGTGTAATGATTAATGTTTTATAGTTGCTAGAAATATTTTGTTTTGGCGCGTTATTTATTTTCTTGGCCATCCTATTCTATTTATGTTCAGCACACACAAATTACATACGTTGTTTAAAACTTTTTTTTTAAACTATATAAAAATGCTGCTGGTTTTGTTTACTTTTTGCCATACTTTTACCATTGCAAATAAATGAATATTGCATGTTTTTTAAATTGTATTTATGTTGTTTGTTATTTAATTTCAATGCTAAACTAAAAATACAAGTAAAAAAAAGGATTTAGTTTGCTTGAAATAGTGTGGAAATCTTAAAACTATAGGTTCAGTAAAATATTTTCTTTAGAACTTTCTAATTTAGTTAAAAAATCCTCTAAAATTTACTCATGAAAAGCTTCTGCAGCGAAGGCAAAATATATAATCAGAATTTGTATGAAATTCCAAATGTGAGACAATTTTGCAAAAAATAACAAATTGCAAGTCTAATCTTGGCTAATAACATGTCTGAATCCATTTTATGTATTTTTGGGTCATCAGAGAACATACGTGTACTCTTTTTGTAATACAAAGAGAAGTGAATTCTTTACTTTATACATCACAGGTAATTTAGCATGAGGCCAATTGCCACTCTAGTGTCTGTAAGTAATCAAGGGTCTAGTCACAAAGTTTTTTATTTTAGCTAGCAGAAGTAATCTATTGATTAGTCTACTATCACTTAGTGTTCCATTGAAATTTTTAAGTGTAGTCTGTTTAATTTTTTTCATTTCATTTAAGGGATAAGCCATTTTGTTCACTGCAAGGTCCCTTTCCATTGTTGGACCAAGCTGTAGTTATTTCTAAAGTAATAAAGTATGATTATATTCTGGCCAAGTCAATTAAAATATTGTATAATACTTTAGAGACTACTTATTTAACTTACGCCAAGTAATCAAGAGTCGGGCAATTGTATTTGATTGAGTACTAGGATTTATCCTTTAGACTGGCTACGAGGGGTCTATTATCTTCTGCATAAGACCCGGACATGTTAAAAAAAAAGCCAGTCAAGTTACCAGTTGGGCGGCTAGTTAGGTAAAAATTACTAGTTCAGGTCACTCGGTACTGCTGCGGTGTTATAGTTTTAATTGTAGAAGGTATGTGTGAATGATCATCAATGTTGAGACAGATGTGTAATTTTAATGAAATTTTAATCATAGCTAAAATCTAGTATTCTAAATTGTTTTACCTTAAATGTAGATCAAAAAAGATGCATAACAAATAAATAAATTTAATCAAAATCATTTTTATGAGGTTACTGCTAACATTTTTACCCAAGGCTATGTAATTATAATATTAAAATACATTCAATCACTTTTCGATATTTGTTTCCCTATTTATTATACCCTTCACCTTCGTGAGGAGGGTATATATAAGTTTGTCATTCCGTTTGTTATTTCTACATTTTTCATTTTCGACCCTATAAAGTATATATATTCTGGATCCCTATAGATAGCGGTGTCGATTAAGGCATGTCCGTCTGTCTGTCTGTCCCAGGGATCTTCGGAATCCAAATCTTCAATAATTCCGTCAGACATACTTTCGAGAAGTTTGCTATTTAAAATCAGCAAAATCGGTCCACAAATGGCTGAGATATGAGAAAAAAACAAGGACAACCTCGATTTTAGACCTATTTTTGACCTATATCTGGATTCCTAAGTCATTAATATAGACAATATCTAATGACAGATATGTCAAAGATATATAAAACCATAGTAAGTTGGACGTATATAAAACCATAGTAAGTTGGACCTACAATGGGTCAAAATCGGAAAAATATTTTTTAACCCGAATTTTTTTTCGCTAAATATTAAAAAAAATTGAAAAAACAAAAAAAAAAATTTTTAATTTAAAAAAAACAATTCGAAATTTTTTTTTTCCAAAAAATTAAAAAACTGAAAAAAAAATAAATTTTGTTCAGCTAAAAATTTTTAAATATTTTTATTTTGAAGTATAATTTAGTGAAGGGTATATAAGATTCAGCACAGCCGAATATAGCTCTCTTACTTGTTTTATATTGAAATAGTATTTGAATTCAGGAATGTATTAAATACTATATTATCAATAAAATATGAATAAAACTAAATATATTGAAGAATATTTAATGAAGTAAACAAACTAAGTATTTGAAAATGAAAAGTGAGTAATTTTGTAGCATACTTTTGGGAATAATTGATATTTATATGCACACATGATGACAACCATATTAATAAGAATTATTGATATTTAAATGCCAAAATAGATTAAGGCTTAAATAACGAAAGTAGAACAAAGTGATAAAATGCTTTTCTACATAATTTTAAATAAAAAAGGACTCAGTCTTAAACGTTTCCCTTCAATTTTAAATATACTTCTAAGTTTTATTTTGTCAAAATACACTGTCTTTTATTTGTTATTTGTGTCATTTCTAAAGAGTTTAATAACTCATTTATACTGTATACAATACTTTATAAAATACTCTAGTGCAATAAATTTTATACAAATGCTACATGGTAAATTACTTAAATATTTACAAGAACTTGACGTAAATTAGTTGTTTATTAAAAACAACTACAGCCTTAAAAGTGTTTGTTGGCAAAAATTCAATTGAGTTTGTAATTAATTAATAGAATCAATTGTTTTGGCTCTAAATTCTAACTAAACACTCGTTAAAGTAAAATGTAAACAACAGAAACATTTTACTGCATAAATAAAGGGGTACTTGTAAATGTATGTATGGATGTATGTATGTTTTTATGAAGTAGTAGTGAAGTGTTTACAGTATAAATAAATGAGTATGTCAGGAAAGTAAGAGAGTGTGTGTTTTAGGTAAATATTTATAGCGTCGTTATTACCATTAAGAGCGTTAATTTATACAACTAATTGTTACAAATGCAAATGTTGCCATGTTGATGATGATGATGATAACAATAATTAAATGATGAGCAGTGATGATGACAGTGTATTTGGAACATTTAACAAAATATATTTTTGCACTTAAATAGACATTTATACATATTTAAACTCATTAAGTGTAAAATATTATTGCATGTACAATATACATATGTAGGTATGTTTACTCTGGATGTATGTATGTTGTGTGTAATTGTATCAAGTTACTTTATTGTTAAAATATTTATGTATGCCATAAATTTTACTTTATTTTGCTGTTAGCTAGTAAGAAATTATGCGTTTTGTTGTTTCTTTGTGTGTTCCTTTGTTTGTTTTAGTATTTGTATTTCAATTTTCATTTTTGTTTTATCAATATTTATTGTTAACTTGTCACACATAATATTATTTGCTTTTAACAAAAACATCTAAGTATAAGTATATAAACTAAATACATAAACAACGAATAAAAGCTGTAAAGAAAAACTTTTTTCTACACATACAACACACACATAAATACTCGTATAGAGAAGAAGAGCAATTTATATGTGTATTTAAGCAGCAAAAAAAAAAACTAACTAACTTGACGCCTAAATAACTACACTACATTTTTGTATACAAAATATACTATAGACATTTATTTACAATACACTACGCAACTACTAATACACTGTAACTAAAAAATATATGAGAATGAATGAGTGAACGAAGAATGAACGTAGAAATATATGTATGTAATTTCTTTTTTATCATTGCGTTTGTGAGTGCTTCTGTAGAAGTTTGTGATTTTGTGTAAGCGTTTTAAGGAAACGGATATGAGAAAGAAAAACTTTTTTTAGTGTTAGTTATTACTGTCATGCCAACTTAAATTCCCTTAATGTGTTGTATTTTAGATGCTTGTTATGTTGTTTATCATTGAGTTGTTTTTAGAAAAAAAATATTATTTTTCTAACTGTTTAAATAACTATAATTTAAAAAGTTTTTTTCTTTGAGGGGAGTATTAAAACAAATTGGATTAGAGGAAAAACCTTTAATGCATTTCTTCAAGGTTTAAATATGAAGCAGATAACCTAAATATTTCAACTGAATTAAAAGTATGAAAGGCATAGGACACAGAACTGTTGCTAAGATAACCCTGACCTTCCTCATCGGAATTTCGCGGCCCTAAATTTCAAATTTCATCACATTCTTTAATTTATTAAAACAATTTGTTCTGAATGCTATAAATGTCATTCAAAAATGAACTATAGCTTTATGTTTTTGCCGCATAAACTTCACATTATTTGCTAAACAAATCATGACGTTCCTATTTTTCTGGTTTTGCAAAAAAAAAAAAAAAGTTCATTGCCAGTTATTCACCTGAGCCACATTTGTGATTTTTATGTGATTCATGGCTGTTTAATGGCTCATTTTTGCCAACCACACAGGTGTTTACTGCTTAAGCAATATTCTAACCATTTGTTTTATGATTTTCAAATATGGTCATAATATGGACAACAACTTTGTTAGCAAACGTATTAGAAAATTCAAAAAATACAATTACATAACCATTAATTTGTTCATTTATTTTACTATCAGTGTAACCATCAAAATTCATTGTAATAAATTTACTCAATAGACATTTATGACTCATTCTGTTTAAATGTTTAGAATTATGAGTATCTATCTGGTCATTAAGATTTGTATACTTTGAGTAGCTTGAAGTTAATGTGTAATTAAATTTTATTGTGAGTTCTTAAATTACCCAGCAAAATGTATTTTATTTAGCATCTTTACAGCTTCTCCTGAAGTCTAAAAATAAGGTTGAAAACAAAGCCTCGTAGAAGGAATAAATATATCTTTCAGGAGCTTCAATAATGTCTTAAATAATGAAATTTAATTTTAAATGATCAACTTATTTTGCTGGCTATCTCGTTAATAAAATTATTCTACTCTTACTATATTATTTTTAACTGTATTCCTTATAGAGTTTTTTTATGAGTATTTACGAATGCTTAATTTGTAAACAAGTTCTAATTCCTTTAAATAAATTTGCTTATCTATTTGCTGTATAAAAATTAATGATGCATTAGATTTTTGACATATGTATGCTGTAATAAATATGTTCATTAATTCTTTTATTCTAAGATAGACAATGATTAATCGATATGATTGATGCCTAAAAATATGCTTTAATTTAAGTTAATAGAAATGGTAATAAAGATCTGTAGAAGAACATTGACAAATTATTTTATGTGAAAACTTTAAAATAAAGTTAATAGAAACTAGCAGAATAAGAAGTAGTATATTTTTATACCCTTCACGTTCGTGAGAAGGGTATATATAAGTTTGTCATTCTGTTTGTAATTTCTACATTTTTCATTTCCGACCCTATAGATAGCGGAGTCGATTAAGCCATGTCCGTCTGTCTGTTGAAATCAATTTTCTGAAGACCCCAGATATCTTCGGGATCCAAATCTTCAATAATTCTGTCAGACATGCTTTCGGGATGTTTGCTATTTAAAATCAGCAAAATCGGTCCATAAATAACGGAGATATGAGCAAAAAACCGCGACAACCTCAATTTTTGATCTATATCTGGATTACTAAGTCATTAATATAGACAATATGGATATCTAATGATAGATATTTCAAAGTCCATTGCAACGATGTAGATAAGGCTATAGTAAGTTGGACCTACAATGGGTCAAAATCGGGAAAAATATTTTTTAACCCGAATTTTTTTTCCATCAAAAAATTTTTTTTGTCATAAATTTTTTTTCCAAAAAAAAATTTTTTAAAAAAATTTGGAAAAAACTTTTATTAAAAAAAATTAAAAAACAATTTCAAAAAAAATTTTTTTAAAAACAATTAAAAAAAAATATAAATTTTGTTTACCTAAAAATATTTAAAAAAATTTATTTTAAAGTATAATTTGGAGAAGGGTATATAAGATTCGGTACAGCCGAATATAGCTGTCTTACTTGTTGATAATAAAATAGTTTGGGCGTAATGAAATTACAAATGGAATAACAATATTAAAACACTTTCAGCTGAGTTTAATTTTTTGTTTTTCAACACGTTTTTGTTTTAGCATTCATAGCAGAAGACTTAATAACATTTTCCATTAAAATCATATAACAATTTATGTGTGAAATAAATAATTTATGAAATGTTTTCCATTAATAAATTGGAAATCAAAGGTAGACTATATTTGATATGTTTTATTGATCCCTAGGAATATGCTACGTTATTTTGTAGGCTTTCAATGAAATCAAATTTTTATATTTCATAACGACATAGCATTAGCAATAGATACACGTAGACAAACATAAATCTAACAATTATAATGTTAGTTTGTTTCTTCTTTTCCAAGGCAGCCTTTAGAAAAAACATTTCAAATCTCTGCAGACCGGGTAATGTGCAAGAATGTTTAACATAAAATAGGACACAACCAAACAGCATATGTAAATTAGTAAAAGCTTACACAAAGACAAATGAAAACTAAACCAAATAAGAAATTAAATTAACATGTGTAGAAAACAATTGTTTCTTACTTTTACTTAAATATTTAAGAAACAATGAAAGTTATATACATACTATTTAAAGCACAAATGAAATGAACATAATTAGATTTAATTATTTCAATTGTTAGACAAAGCTTTATTAAAGTAAATTAATTAAGAACTAAAAACAAAAATATTTTATTTTAAAGAAAATTTAAATTGACCAAGGGAAATGTAAATAGATATGCTTAAATTTGATTAGAGGTACTTAGTAAACAAGCCTAAAACTAGGCAATTAATATTTCAAATTTAACTAAAAAAGTACCTTTAAGCAATTGCTTAAATTGGAAAACTTTAGTTAAGCTTAAATTTTACAAGTTTTATTAAATTGCATAATTTAATTGTTATACCAAACGAGTGAAGAAATCTAGTTGTTGCTAGTGTAATAGATATTGTAATTTATTGATTATTTCCAACAAAAAATAAGTAGTCAATAGCAACAATAATTTGTAATCTTAATATGTAATATGTTTTTAAAATTGTATACATATATTAACTCTGTGGTAAATTTCTTCGAAAACATATACAATTACAAACATTGTTTAATTGTTTAGCAGCACAAGGACATAGTTATAATCTTGCATTGTTTATTGCAAGTTAGTAAGTAAGTTGCCATTATTATCCTTGATACAATACATAGTTTAAGACTTATACAAGCATTTCGAAATCTACTTACAGTATGGCTACAGAATGTATACATATGTATCTAAAATCTTAAGACAGTCATACAATTCATATCACTAGCAGACGTCTTATTAGTTAGAAGAGATTCCAGGGCAGATGAGATAGAGATAATAATAAAATTATTAGTATTATAAACATGTTAAGTAAGATACCAAACCAATGTCTAAAGCATTCACAAGTGGGGGGTTACAACTTATTATAATTTATAAGCATGTGTAGTATTGTAAACTGAATTAAGTGTAATGCTGGAGAAAATGCATTAAGTAATAAATTATAAATTATTTTAGAGAAAAATTTATGTATAATTCATTATATAATTTTCACATATTTAACAATTAGATATTATTAAATGTTGCAACAACATGTTGCTAAGAACTTTAATAAATACTTATAAATATATATCTATGCAACATGTTGCTAAGAATTATGTATGCAGCCACATTTGTTGAACTTGATTAAAAACAAAGCTAAAATTTAATAGACATTAATGAAATGTTGTTTTTATTCCGTTATTAATATTTTCAAAACTTATAAATGTGTCTGCAACATTATTTGTAGGAATAGTTTACAGAATAATTATGTTGCTAGTCTTTATCACAAACTAGTATTTATAATAATAAGGATATTATAATAATGTTGCTAAGTTCATAATATTGTAACAGCAACATTTATTCAACAAGTTAACAAACAAAGCTACCTTTTAACATCTATTAATGAAATATAAGTCTCTGCAACATGTTGCTTAGAACAGCTTTCATGTGTACGCAACATGTTGGTAACAATTATAATGCTTAAAATTTATAAATTTTTGTGATTTATACTGTAACATCTTTTATAATGATTTGCAATGTTACAGCAATATGTTGCTAATTATTTTTTAGCAAAATATTTGTTTCTAGTCATAAGCATAGTTTCAATTGAGTAATAAATTAGTTTATCTTAAATTTAAAACAAATTTTGTAATACAACATGTTGACGCAACATGCTAGAAATTGTTTATTATTTAATTTTTAACTAAATTATGAAAAGCAACATGTTTAGCAACATCATATAATTAGTGTGGTCCATAGCAGCAAGATTAACATATATAATAATGTTACAATAATGAAGATTAGAACTATTTTGTTCGACACTGTTAAATACACATCATTTAAACTTTTACCATGTTTCTATCTATATACATATTTTGCAATTACGTTTATTGTTATTATTATGAGTTTCTATTGTACATTTTGCAGTATTTTCATCTTTTCCAGCATGTTGCGGTAATGTCTCCACAACATTCTTGGGAAAAAGTTGAAACAAAAGTAACACAAAGAAATTGCAATGAAACCAAAAACATTTTTTAATTAAATTTAATTTCCAGTCTTAAAAACACACTGGGATATAAGCAGTGGCCATAATGCAATATTAAGTAGAAATAATGTTGTAAAATTTAAGCTTCAAATAATATCATATAAGCCAAGGCAGATTACAACAGTTTCAAATATATTTAAGCATGATAATGATTAAATAGCCCATAGAAATCTTCAAAAATATGTATGTTATTATTCAAACAGGTTTCAATGTTTAATAAAATATTTCTACATACATACATATGTCTTGTCACAATCTTCTTTTTCTTTTATTTTTACTTTAAATTGTCCACAAAACTTTTACCAGCTACTGTAAGTTTTAGTATTATTATTATAGTATAATATATATAGTGTTTGATTTTTATGATTATGGACACATGTACTAAGCTGGCAACCACATACTTTTAATAGTTGTTTGCAAAAAGTAAAGAAATAACATAATGTGGTTAGTCTAGTAGCAATAATCTTAAGACAATGCAACTTTAATGGCTAAAAAGTAGCCAGACTAGGAAAAAATAGTCTACAAAATACAAGATTTTTATTTTCAACATTATATGGAATAAAAACCCATAAAAACTGCAATAGAAGTTGTACTCAAACAGCACTTAAGTCGTTTCATTAAAAAGACAAAACAACCATAGCATACATGCAGGCGAAAATCAATAAACAGTCAAGACAGGATATTAAATGGCAAATGAAAATCTTCATTAGAGAACTGTATGTATATTTTTGTAAAAGTTTTTATTTTAAAGTTCGATATGTTCTAAAATAAGCAAATAAAGATATTTTTATTTCACATTTCATGAAAAATTAAAATATTTAATTAGTGTTTTACTTGTATCCATTCCAATGCTGTTTTATTGCAAAAACCATTATTTAATTTTATTTTAAAATAATTTTGTGAAAGTGGATTTTAATTAAAATGTCCAATATTAAATTAAAGTCATGTCTGTATAAACAAAATTTGTTATATAGACAAATCAAATAAAATTGTTGTCATTGCAAACAAAATAACATAAAGGGAATGTATTAAGTTTAACAGTTTGTTTGCTGCATATGTATAAGAAGATAGGAAGACTCATTCAATCAATGGTCGTTACAAAAAATTTTATATTTATGAATATAGTTGGGTATTTGCATTCATGCATTTATAAATAAAATTATGCGCCTAAGAATATGCTTTATTAAAAAATAATTATTAACGGATGGAAACTAACAAACAAACAGAACCAGTATTGATTTATTTTGTTTTTCGTTGTAGTAACTATGTCGTTTAACAGATTTCTTGCCTATCTTTAGGCGCATAATTTTATTTATAAATGCATAAAAATCCGCTCCCCACTAATCAATTAAGAAATAATATTTCTCCCCACTAAAAATTTTTCTTTTGATTGGATAATTATTAGTATATTTAATAGCCACTGAAGTACAATTTAAGTTCGTATCTGCTGGATTTCTATCTACAGTTTAGTTTGAAATTTAATTTAAAAATAAATCACAAAAGTTTTATTATTTATTTGCCAGCAGAGCTGAAATAATAGCAAACGAAACAACCAAATTTGTCATTTGTTGTTTTTAAAGAAATAGTATGACATCTGGCAAATTTAAAACATGTCATGTTTGGCTTGTTAAAACATAAACATCGATTAGATTTGCTAATATTTTCAAGTAAAAATGTAAATTTTAATGAATTTGCTGACACACTCTCTGACCCACCACCACCCTCAAATTTCAAAAGAATTACTTGTCATTTTGAAAAGTAAAAACACAAATACACTCACACACACAGGCACAAAGTGTTTAGAGCTTAACAAGTCTTAAAGCTTAGTTAGCTTATTAGTAACACACAGACAGGCACTGCTACAGTGGAAATATAAGATGAGTAATAAAAGTGAGACGCCAGCGACCTTCTAGAATATAAAGCATGTTTGTGAGCTCTCAAGTGTGCTAAATTTATTTATTATCATTGTAGTCTTGGATAAGACTTAACACTAAATTCACCCTCCCAGCCAACATCCACCACGACAATTGCTTTTTATCTTGATGCCCCTGTGCTGACTCTCGGGTTGTTGTGAAACTAAAATTACTTATTATGATAAAGTGGACGACTAACAAACCAACCATAAACATCAAGCGGAGACTTGTGTCATCATATAGACACCTAAAAACAAAACATTTACAAAGGCATCAACAAAAAATTAAAATTCCTAGGCTAGAGAGTCCTATAACAACATAGTCTGTAAGACTTATTTTGTTTATACAAATATAAATACATATTTCCATTATGCCAAAACCATCGATATTTCCGTTTTATTTAAAACGTAAATATTTCGGTTTTGTTTGACCCTAGATACAAAAATACATAACTTTCCCCCCTGCACTTCCTCATCATCATTGTCAATATTACCATCATCTTAATTTTCAACGTGTTCATCTTTAAAAATGAAAATGAAAGATAGTAAAGTAGAAAAAAACGTAAAGCAACATGGTGGTCCTTGGTAGTCAGCGTTATTGGAATTTTACAAGAAAACCAAAGTAATGTAATATTTGGCATTAATTCCTCATTTAAATTCAGTAACGCGTACCAGGCATTAGTTTGTATTAGCAATAATATTTATTTCTCTTGCCTCTTCCAACACTTGCAAAACCATTTTTACCCAATAAAGGTTTCTCTTTTGCTCTTATACTCTCTTTATATGCATAAGTATAAGCTCGATTGTATGTTTGAATGGATTTTCCCTACAACAGATGTAGGTCGTTGGTTTTATTTATACAGCAGTTTTATTTTTTTACTTTTCTAAACGTTTCATTTTTTATTTTTTCACACATTGTATGTTTTTTGTTCTTCATCTACGTAGCATACTTTTTGGGTTTGTTTGCTGCTGCTGCTGTTTTGTTGTTGTTGTTATTGCTACTAGGCAACCAACCAGCCATCGTTATATTATTGTTTACGTTTCGCTAGACTTTGAAGTGTTTTTCGATTACTTAAAAGCAAATTTAATGCATAGCAAGCGTGAGAGATAATTTGGCCACTTTAATGTTTAAGTGTATGTATTTATGTAAGTTTGTGTTTTCTAAAATATTGGGGTATATGTTTCTTATTTTTGCGTTTCTTTTTTTTTTTTTTGCTTTAAAAAGATTATCGATTTTGGCCTAAATGTATGCAATGTTTTTATTCAATTTGATAGCATCAACTTTGTTGGTTTTGTTCAGTTTGCTGTATTCTTAGCAGACGAGAATAACAAATTAAAGGGGAGCCATTTAAAAATTGACATCACATACATCATTGATGATATAATTAATTTAACTTCAACATTTAACAAATTAAATATGCCGACTGACTGAATCTGCAATATTAGGGGAAGATGATTGGCAATATTTGGGTAATTTTAAGAAAAATTTTAATTTTAATAATATTATACATACAAGTAAGATAGCTATATTCGATAGTAACAAGTCTTATATCCTTCATCTGATACTTTAATGAAGGATATATGCATAAGATAAATATAAAAAAATTTTAAAATAAAAAAAATGTTGGTAAAAAAAATCGGTGAAAAAACTTTTGTATGATTTTTTTTAATATGGGATGGGTGAAACAATTTTATGCCAAAAAAAATTTGGGTTAAAAAAAACTCCGGTTAAAAAATGTATGTCCTGATTTTGACCCATTATAGGTCCGATTTACTATCATATCAATATATGACGTAGGTCAGTTAAAATATGCTTTCGAAAGACACCAAATAACCCACGGAAGTTTATATTATACTTAAATATAAAATATATTTTCAAGTTTATTGATAGATAGCTAAATAATTGGTTCATTAAGTATTTTTGTGCATACGAACATTTAAGACAGATTTACGGCCATTTTCACAATGTACAATTATTTCATTTTAACCGGAAAATTAACTAACTGTCGGTTTGTTTAACGGGGACCATTTAACCAACGGTTACCGATTTACGTTTCACCATCATTTGATTACTTAACCAAAGCATTCAGTAGAAAGTATGGCAATAATGCATACATTTGTTTACGAAAAATAGTGTAATGAAAGATTGAAATATAAAAAATTGTCTAAAAGACGGCATAAAAAAAATAATAATAAAGTGGTATAATAAAAAAAACTTATAAAACTCAAAAATATTAAGGTTCCTAACTGTAAAATTTACAGAACAATCTGAACAACAATTACTGAAAACCATCAAGGAAAAGTGCACATTTGTTGTTTGGTTTGTAAGTGCAATATCCGGGTGGTATATGGATCACCCCGTGCAAAATTTAATTTTCTTCGCTTTACACTTTTAAAAATTATAAATATTACAAAAATATAAATGTTTTTCCATGTTCTTTTATTATATTTCTTTCAATTAAGATGCTAACCGGCGAAATTTATTCGGTTATATTTAACAGCAACTTTGTTGTTAAATAGTGTCAGTTAAGAATTAATCGTACATTGTGAAATTCATATTAGCCTAACTTGCGGTTAAAGTTCACGTTAACTTTTAATCGTACATTGTGAAAATGGCCGTTAGTAAATAATTATTAATAGGAAGTGAATTTTCATGAAATTATAAATAAAATTATGCGCCTAGAAATGCTTTAATAAAAAAAAAACATTATTCAAGGATGAAAATTACCAAACAGAACGAGTATTGATCTATTTTGTTTTTGTTGTTTTTCATTTTAATAACTATTTTGTTTAACAAAGCTCTTGCCTATTTTTAGGCGCAAAAATTTATTTATAAATGTATGAATATCCGCTCCCTATTCTCGAAAATTGTCTCTTTATCAAATCGTTTTCATTAAAAAAAATACTTTCTTTTTTTAAAGAAAATTTTTTTCTTCAAAAAATTTTAGCGAAAAAAAAAAACTTAATTCGAAATTTTCATCAAAAAATACCTGTTTGAAAAAATATTAGGTGTTTAACATTTTATTTAAATCTAAAATATGTATGATTCTTTAAAAATACAAGTTTCAATAAAAAGCCTAAAAAACTATTTTATTAAAATCTTGTTTTAACAACACAAAGCCAATCTGTTTATGTCGATTTGTTAAAGCAAAAAAAAAATCTCATTTAAAAATTATGGCATACCTTTCAGGCGCTTTGCAGTAAAGTATAGTTTTTAACCTATTTTTTTAGGTCAACAACAAATTTACATTTAAATTCATATTAACCTTAATTTACATTAAAGCTGCCAACATAGCTACCATAGTTATATAGATATAGCACACATACACAAAAAATAATCCTTTTATATTATAATTTTTTTCCTTAAACTCATACAATCATACCCCTGTAAATGTACATTACCAATACAACCTTAAATTAACATGAACGAACATGTATAGCCTACAAATTTTCATTGATGTGGCCTTAAACGTAATAAAAAAAAAACAGAAAAAAGTCAATTTTTGTGGTTGTTACAATGATGACAACAATCAATACAAAAGATAACCCGTCTGAACAAAAAAAAAAATTATATAAATGTAAGTGTCTATTTTGTAGGTAGGAAAGTTATACAACATACCTAGAAAAAATATCATTTTTAACATATACAAGTACACAGCTATACAATTATATAAAGGGAAAATAAAGAGAACTGACAACATATAAAGCCATATAAACTTGTTTTGGGTCAATATTATAAGCCATGATAGTTGTTAACCACAAAATGATACAGATATCCATAAGAGACGAACATTTAGACAAACACACTCTCACTCACTCACACATATGTATGTATAAGTGTATATGTACATGTACATCAGATAAATACGATAAAAATAACAAAAACCAAATGGATTTAGGAAATTTTCAAATATTGACTATATTTCTTATATAGTAGATGCTACAAATGTATAACAGAAATGAAAAAGACTTAAAACTTTATTTTTTTTTACTTTTTCTGTACAACTAACACCAGCCAGCAGGGCAGAGGAAAGGTAAGGCAGTAATGTGTATGGTAACACTTGTATATGTATGTAGAGTTTACACATGAGTGTGTGCAAACAGAGTTTTATTTTGTTTTCTTTTGTCATTTATGTGAATCCTCTTAATGCGACCACAAAAAATTAGTTTTTATTGTGACTTTGTTTTATATTTTCAACATCATCTCCCAATATTTGTAGTGTATATTTTTTTTTGTTAAAAAAAAAATCATTTATACTTTCATTATTGTGGCTGTTGTGAAAATTAAACAAAGGCCTGTATAATGTCGAGCCTGATCTCTATTTGTTATTTATCGTTTTGTAAGTGTTCATCTGTGGTTTCTGTTGTAAGCTTTAATATTAAGTAATTTTGTGGTTAAAAGTTTAACACAGGCAAGGGACCTTTGTGTCTGTGTCTGTATTACTATTTTGTTGACAATATATGACAATATGGGTTTAATTTCGGCTATACAGACTGCTATCTATACATTTTAAGTGTAAGAAAAAATAAAAACGCAAACAACCTAAATGTTTGACCAAATATCATCACCATTGACAATGCCGTAATTAATTGTTAGATAAAGAGCAATAAAGGATTTAAGAAATGGCCATAATTGGAAGCAATAAAAATCTTTATGAGCCGTATAAAAGTTTTGCTAGAATATAGAAAAACAAACCACGATAAACAAACAGGAAATACAGAAGCAATATTCATACGTGCCTGAAAGTATGCAATAGTTTTTAAGAAAATATTTTTATAAACTAATTTGTAATTCACCTGCTGCAACATTTGAAATTAACTACTAAACAACAGAAAATATGTAGATGAATAGCAAAAAGCTCATTAAAGTAATATTTTTATAATTGTCTGAAAGTATTATTCGTTTTGGCTACTTACAATAATAGGAATGTTTGAAATATTATCGAAAAAAGTTAGATTATTTTCATAATTGCCTAAAAATATTCTTCGTTTTGGATACTTAAACTAAGTATAGGCAATAAGAATGGAAATTCTAGGAATATTCTTGAAAAAATGTTAAAACTTTTTCATAACTGCTTAAAAATATTCTTCATTTTTGATACTTACAATAAGTATTGGAATATTTTCGAAAAAAGTTAGAACATTTTTATAATTGCCAAATGTATTCTTCGTTTTGGATAGAAATTCAACATAGAAATTCTTGGAATATTCTCAAAAAATATAAAATATTTAACCTGTTTTAATAATTAAGGGTTAATAAGATTATTATAGACATATTTTGAAAATTTCTTTGTTATACAGGAGACAAAACGAAAAATGTCGATTAATACAATTAATTTTTAAACATTTACTCTTCTGATATTATGAAAATAAGACTAATTTTATAAAAATCGGACAACTAATTCCTATGAAATATTAAGACATTTTTACTAAATGATAATTATCTCGAGATCCCCTCATAGCCCCACTCTGAATTTTGTATGTGTTGTCAACAACACAATGGCTTCAGAGAAATCTTTAGAAAATGGAAGATAACTTTTGTGGGATATTCTTTGTTAAAGGACAATTTTTTGGTTCAACACAGGATAGTTGCAAAGAAATGGATCATAGGATTACTATGATACCAATAAATTCTTGACATACATACATAAGTATTCAGAAAATTTTTAATTCTTGTCAAAAAATGTGATATTCCAAATTCAATTATTACTTATACGGTCACTTTCATATTATTCTAAAACTCTGTACATCTCGTTCAAAGAAATAACGTGTTGCAAATCACACAGAAATGACAGCAGCTAACTACTCTTAAGACTGTTAAGTAAACCTTAAAAGGTAGATTTAAAAAATTGTAATTTCCTGTAGCTTTTTAAACTACTACTACATTTTCGTTTAAAAGTCGTAACAACAAAACTACAAATCTAGTTTGATCTCAAGCAAATTCCACTCAAAAGAGTTCCCATATACACACATCCATTTAAATTGCAATTGTACAAATAAAAATCAGAAAAAAATCTAAAAAGGTAGACAGACAAGGGAGAAAGACATGCAAATGCATGTGTCTGTCTGTTTGTCTGACTGTATGCACAAAATGAAAGTGAGAATTACGACAAAAGATAAACTCAATAAAGCTGTTACAAAGTAATTGGGTCGATTTCTCGATATACACACTGTACAGTTTAAACAAATATGCAGGAGAATCAGAGTATACATACATATGTATGAATGAGTGTGTAGAAACCAACCAATATTCACGAATGATTTCATATGTCCTTAACACAACCAGACAAATTTACAATTGAAGTGCAGCAAATACAAACAGATATTCATTAATGTATGTATGTATAAGTGCATTAGAATGGCTCCCATTAAAAGTTTATATTATGATATCATTTCTGGCACTAGCCGAATAATAAGTAACTTGTCAAAAAAGGATAACAATTCGCAGGATAACAAAATTATATAAGTATTTTTATAAATTTTTGTACAAAAAATAAATTGATTTTTGAAAATCATCTACTTTTTGGGTTCATCCTAATAATCCTGCATATATTTGTATAATTTATACCTTTTAGTTTTTATTTTTTGTTGTTGTATAGTTTTGTAAAATTCAAGCTTGACTTCATTCAGTACTACAGCATATATGATTGACTAAATTCGTTCAATCGTATCGCATCTATATACGAGCGAGCAATCAATATTATTCTTTGTACGCCTAAAGCTATGCAATAATTGCATACACAAGTTATAAATTTAACATGACATGTGTGCTGTGGTTAGATGTCAATGATTGATACAAACAACAAAAAAAAATTAAATAATCCACATATTAATCAACTGTAAACTACAATTTTATGGCTCTATGTAATATTTCGTCTATTTTTAATATAAAAAACATTTTTTTTTATGTGTAATTATTATTGCTTTAGTTACACAGCACTTTTATGTGTTTTGTAAAATTTTCCATAAAATATTGATCTGTTTTTGAAAGCCTAAAAACTTATATATGTTTAAATTATAGGAAAAAAACGATGTTGTTAAAAAAAATGTATTCCTTTTGCTATTTATAAGCAATAATCAATGACCTGAATTGAAAACTGAAATGAAAATTTAATGAACATTTAAAAAGAAATTTTAAGCAAAATATAGCATAATAAATAAGCTGCATAAAATTTGATTAAAACTTTTTTGTAAATAAGCAAATTTTACAAAAAAAAAAATGCTGAACATAATTAAGTCATTTACAGATGTTGATATTTTTAAAACTACCTTAAAGTATGCCCTAAATGTGGTAATAATATAAATTGTAAGATAACAAATTCTTGGAATACTCTCGAAAATTACAAAATTGGTTCCTAAATCATCTAGATATAAGTAAAATAAGTCAACCAAGAAAACTTTAGAAAAATTATATGCATATGTACTTAATTAATTTTGAATATTTTGTTTTATATTTAGTTTAAAAAGATTATTTTCGATTGACTAAAGCACAGCATTTAAATTGCTTTTATTGTTTGCTTTTAGGGGGCGAAAACAGTTTAAATTTAAAAGCTCCATAAATCAAACAAACAAAAGAAAAAATCGCTGGGCAAATCTTAAATAAACATGTTAAAGTTATGAAAGTTTATCTGGTTTTTATACTTCTCTCTGGCAAACCCTTTTACCAACTCCCTTCTACCATTCTTAACTCTTCTCTATTATCTACTGTCATGACCACACCACTGACTTTATGCATAAATTTACAACTTGTTGTATGTTGTACTTTTGGCCAAATACTCCATGTTAGTTGGAGGTATTCATGGCAACAATAGGAATACAATAATGACAAAAACAACAGCAACAACTGAAGCTACGTAAATGTATTGCGGTCATTCCTATTACTCTCTTATACAGTACAGTGAGAATTTATAGGAAAATATGATAACACTAACATCGACCACAAAAACCTTTAGCAACACCAATTTACAAATGCAATAATAACGAAAACTGCTAGAGATATGAGAAACTAGAAAACAAGGACAACAACTGAATAGGAAATAAAAGAAAAGAAAACAAATCTGAGGAAAAAAATCCATTTTATATTTACACACTTTACTTTTAGCAATTGTCCTTCCTTAAGGAACACTGCAAAGGCGGAAGAGTGTACAATAGTTAAAATAGAAATTGCTTTCACAACACTGTAAATGTCATTTGGGCCACAAAACATTGCTGGCAAATGTATTACAGTTTACGGTATAATCTACATTTGTTAGTTGGCCATAAATATTGTTCATTTTCTTTCTATGCTCTTTTACCAACTACCATTCATTTCCATTCTTCATGAAAACAACCAACGCAATCCATGTTAAACATAAACGCAAGAAGAGCTGAAATAGAGTTGGTAAATTTTTAATTTTAAATCTCAAGTCTTAAGGGACATATTAAATGTATGGCTAGAAAAGCAAAAGTTATCTATATATCTACTATTACTTACTTTATTTGTTATAAAGAAATTGATTGCTTAGCAGAGACTAAAGCAATTCATTAATTATCTATAAAAAACTGTATAAACAACTACTAGCTAGGAATGTTAATTAATTATTAAGTAAATGTAAAGCAATAAAAAAGAAATCTAAAATTTAAAGCATACTTTGGGGGTTTTAAAGAAGTTACCATAATTTAAGGCTTGATATAAAGAAATTCCGTGTTTGGCATATTTAATATTGTTAAAGGAAATCTAAATTTAAGTTTTTTGTCTCTAGAATAAGATTAAACAAAAATTATGATTTTAATTTCCTTAATAAACTTCAAATACATTTTAAAAGTCTAAATGAGGCTTTCTGTAACTTTGATTCATGTTTTGGCTTTATTTAAAAGCTTACAATTTGTTTATTACAACTAAAGCCTGCCTTAAAAAAGAGTGTGTTCCTCCTTAACACATACAAGACTTGTTAAAAGTTTTACGGCCTCACAAACACTAGTTAACAGTTAATTTTTTTACGATTTTACTCTAAGAATTACTACCGGGTTGTACAAGAAACAGTAAAAATAAAAAAAATCTAAGAAAAAAGTATAAAAACTGTTGTATACTTTTCGGTTTTGTTTATTACATGTAAAATCCCAATTTTCATGTTTTTCCTTTTTTATTCTTACAACATTCAAGTCTGTCTCCTCAACCCGCCTTGATTTCCACTTATAGTCATAAACTTTTGGAGTAAAAGAAGACATAAATTTCCTTTGCTCAAACTTGTATTCAGTATTCTTTGGGATTGTGACATAAAATCTAAATGAAACGTAAATTTGAATAACAAACTTGTTTGTGCATGTTTCGTATTTCTTTCTTTTTGCCGGAATGTTCAGTTTTTTTATCGTTTTAACGAGCGGCATAGAGTTACAACACAGCAGCATTTTTCTCGCAAGGTGTATGCTTGTTTGGTAAACAATTTGGGAATAATTACCTAAAAAGAGACAGAAAGAGAATAAAAAATGTTAATTTAATTTTAAGCAAGTAAGAGAAAAAATCTAGTTAAGAAATAGATATAAAAATTTGCTACAAAATATAAAATTTGATTGGTAAGGTCCAGAAAGAGATATAAAAATATGTATTTAGATTCTAAAAAAACAATTACAATTATTACAATGGGAAACATAAACAAAAGTCGCACAAAATTTTACATTGCTACAATTTAAGCAATAAAGTGTTGCCAACAAATAAAAAATAATTGGTTTGACAGCTGACAGTTTAGGTTTACTAAAATGGAGCATTACACGAGAGAACTGTGTCGAAAATATTGAAAATTTAACGGCCACAGTTCGATCAATATCATCTTAAGCAAAGCCATAAAGATGAAAATGTGATTCATAATTTTCAACTTGATGACTTTGTAAATCGTTCAAATTGTCGCATTGTCGAAACTTTGCCGAAAAACAAATGCATCCACAACGCGTAACTGTTAGTACTGATTTTGGACTGGATACATCATTGGACCATATGTTTACGAAAATGAGGCTAGTCAAGCAGTACGCGTAAATATTCGTGATCGAAATAGCAAGCTTCAGTGAATTCAAATCAGCTGTCATATTTTAAAATATGTTGCTCTACGAAAAGTTCTATGAGCCTGAAAAATAATTCATATAATTAAATCATACTTCAAAGCTTATTATTGTAAGTGAATTTACAGAATAATCATAATAAAAAGGGTGATTCCAAATTAGCTGTCATGTTCTAAACTGGGAGAGGGAGCAGAAATGGTGAGAGTTAAATATTTAAAATTGAAGCATACTTTTAGGGTTATTATAGAAAATGGAAGGCTTGTTATAGGGATAATAAAGGTATCAATAATTAAGGTCCCTAGAGACCGTTGTGGTACGTCTTTATTAATTGATGTATGAACGAATGAACTGAAAACTGTGTTACACTGAAAGTGAAAATTTGTTTCTAGAAGTTATTTTTCGTTGTATAATCGCAATAAAAATAGAAAATTACATTGAATACAATTGAACTAGTAACATTTTAAATCTTGTTACACTGAAAAATGGAATCACAAGCGTATTATTAAAGCATACTTTTAGGATTATAACTGAAAGTGACAACTTGCTAAAAAAAACTATGATGAATAGAAAATCAACGTTTATAAATTTTTAAATATTGTTTAGATCATATATAAAAGTAAAACTAAAATGTAAATTATTTTGTTTAAAATGAAGTCTAACTACTATTTGGGTTATAAGTTTAACATACGTCTTTAAAAAGGAATGTTTATTCATTTAAAACTTTCCCTAGAGATTTAAAATATTCAACAAATCTGATTTACTTTCTATTTCAGCGTGTAAGTAAGTGATTGAAGCAACTGTAAGATTCATTATTCGAAGTAAAACTCCCACACTTATTATATTTGTTACAATTGACAAAATTCCTTATCTAGTTTATGTACAGCAGAGTTTTCTTTAGATGAATAAACTATGTGCCTCTCTAACATAAAACATTGTAGGTTATATTTAGGCGCTACAGGCATAAATATTTTCAAATATTGTATACAGTAGAGTTTCAAATATTCGTTACTTTGCATATTTCTTTTCGAGTATTTGATCCGGTGATTTTTATCACCTTTTTTTGCGTTTGAAAATAAAAAAAAACCTAAAATTAGCAAAAGTATTGCACTACAATTCCATATACATACATCCATATGTATGTATGTAATTTTTTCTAATTTTACATTTTGTATACAAATAGTATGTTGTCACTTTATATACCTACTCCAGTTTAAGTATTCGTACTAAACTTAGAGTAAGATAATAACTAGTATTACTTGAGTAGATATTCTAATCTACATATGAGTTGTTTGTATATTCGAATTAAAAGCAAAATAAAGACTAAATAAAGCAAACGCAACAACAATACTATACATGTGTAAAATACAGTATAAATGCATGTATATATAATTTACAGGCAATATCGGATTGAATACTTTACTGCCTTCCTGGTTGTTAAGTAAGTAAGTAAGAAAAACATGGATAGATACTTACATAGATACATGCACAATTACTTACATGTAAAAACTTGTATGTATACATATTTATATATTTATTTATACACCAGTAGATAGTTGTGTATGTTTTCGTTGACATACAGATTTAATTTCTTTTAATCTTGCAATTGTTTCGCACATCTATGTACTCGTACATTTGTAGAAACTACATTTTTATACAATTGTAATCGACTTATATACATACAGACATTCACGCACTTACTTTTTATGTATTTTGTTTGTATCTTCATTTACTTTTGTCTAATGAAACCCTATAAATGCGTGTGATTTGTTTTTTTTTTTTTCAACTTTGAGTTTTTCCTAACAAATGTTACAAACTACTTTTTATATCTTTGTATCAGTTGGGCTTAATAAATGAGAAAATGTGAATTAAGATTCTAGATATGCTTGTTGTCATATAAAGAATTTTGAGAGCCCTACTCAATAAAGTTGGTTCAATAATGTATTTTATTACACTTTTATGTATGTTTGAATCTTGACGTCTGAAGCTTTCGGAAGTCCTTAGCAGTTTATATTCGTCATACTTCAGCCCACTTTTAATAGTACGAAAGGGATAGTCTAAACGTAATATGTAATGAAACCATTTGACATTGAGAGAAAATACAGATGAAAATTTTGCAGTCTGTCTCTATTTTTTAAAGTTTTTCAAAAATAGTAAGTTGTATTAGATCCGTGTTGCATTTATGTGTAAACAAACCCAGAAAACATCGATAGTTTGGTACATGAAAAAATATTTTTTTTTGAAAATAAATTATTTTAAAAAAAACTTTCAATCAATAGGATTTATTTTTTTTTCATTAATAAAGAGCTTCATTTAGCTTAGAGCTTCTCCTTCTTGTTCTTTTATGTTCAAGTTCATAGGCTTTAGTATTGAATTATTGTGTAGCAACTAAAAATATGCAATACTTTTTGCAGTTATATCTATTACACGCAATTGTCTTAAACATTTAGCTTTCGTCACAAAAAATAACTGTTTTACAAAGAAACTTTAGAAACGTAAATACAATTGACATATTTTCATTAAAATAGAGATCCCTCAAAGTCGAATATGCAACAAAACTTTGTAAAACCAAACATGTCCCATTTAATCAATATACACAAACAACTCCGTAGCATTTCTTCAACAGAGGTTAAACTTAAAACAAAAAGAAATAGAGTAGAAAATCAAGTGTCATTGCACTATTTAAATGAAAATATACATAAAACAGAAACAACTGTTGAAGCAAGGGGAATTTGAATAGAAATAAAAATTAAACAAATAAAAATTATTATAACGTACTACTGCTACTACATGTAGCAATCAACACAGTACATGCTCTTAATAGTTTTAGTATTTTAATAGAAAAATACCAGTATGTATGTATGTATTTTGTTTCCATTTTCAGCAAATTTAATTTTATTAAATCTGTTGTTGTTGCTGGAAATGTTTTGTTTGTCATTTGCAATGAATAAAACATGAGTGTGTAGAAGTTTAAAGTTTAACTTACAATCAAGTGACAAAAATAAACAACAAGAGATCTGCATACATTTGCAAAACAAAAGCTGCAGAGAGCAAAACTACAAGTAGAAGAAGAAAAAAAAGTGCAGTAACTTCATTAAGCCGATTAGTTTTGTTATTGTCTAAGGTAAAGTGTCAACAATAACAACTGCATACACACATTCCAACAACCACAACAACAACTATCTATGTACTACAAACTGGGTTTATTCACAGATTGTTATAGCTGTTGCAGCTACTGCTTTTTTTGAACAATACTCCAACTAACAGTGCTATGAAATGCACTCCAAGGTATTAAATATATAATATTAGATGTTAAGATTTAAAATACAAATAAAACACAATGACAAAAACAAGCAAAACAAGAAAGAAAAAAAGAAAAAGCTCAGCAACAATATACAACAGTGTTTTTAGGTCTTAATGTCAAACTAAACAATGCAACAAAATAACACATGAAAATAATCTTATTCTTCTTCAGTTTCTGCTTTTATTTTCAAGTTCTTAGGCTTTAGTTTTGAGTTATTGTGTGTAGCACCTAAATATAGGCAACACTTTTTACAGGTGATTTTATTACACACAATAATAGTATTCTTAAATGTGTGTAAAATTCCTTAAACATTTAATGAAATGAAATTGTTTAAATTAATATGAAATTTGTAGATAGTTTTGAAAATATAAAATGATTTTAAAGCTTTTTATTATTTAAAACTAAACTTTTTTGTTAACTTAAAAAAAATCCTAAAAATAGGCAATATGTTTTTAAATAAAAAATTTATGAAATTATTTGTATTAAATTAAGATCTTATTTCAGCCAATTCTTAAAAAATTATAAATAATTTTTAGACAATTTATTGAATAATGCAGTTATTTCTTTCTGTTGAAATGCAGAATGTCAAAAATATATTTTAGCCATTACCACAGAAATGGCAGCGTGACCGAAAATAAAAATATTCATAAACAAACATTATATTAAATAAATTTCAAAATTTGTATTTCCAGCTAATATGTGTTGTGATCATGAGAAAATTGGACTGCAAATCCTTGCTCTTGGTACTTTTAATGACTTTTTGTCTTTAGTATTTATTGTTTACATATTTATATCGTGATTGCACTCATCTTATAAAATCTCGTTCAGATTTCTTTTTATTTTTCACTTCAAAGGCGTACGAATGTCGCGTTCGAGAGCGTGGCAATGCCCATATAAATAACTGAAATTGTTATATCAGTTTTACCAAATTTTGTCTTTTAACTATTTGTCGTATAAATCTTTAAAATCCTCACTTGTTTGTTCATTTAAAGCCTCAACCATTTTAAATGGCTACATCAAAGGTCTGTGTTTTAAAATAAAAACAAAAAAAATGTAAATGTTAACATGTTATTGCGCCTAAAAGCAGACAGCATAAATTGTATATACTATTAAAGATCAAGTAAACATCCACAAAAGCATCAGCATCATCGTGCTCGGCAACAACGTCATTGACTACAAAACTGAGAACACCAAAGCAACAGTAGTTTTATGCTTTAACGTTTATTGTGCTTTTTTAAATATTGATACAAACGCATAGCTAAATATACATACACATACTTGCATACATAAATAAATGTTAATATGTATGTATAAATAAAGCAACTATATAAAAAAGACCTAGTCTATGATTACAAGGACTTCATATTGCATTGTATACTACATATAGGAATAAATATACAATACATATATTTTTAATGGTCATAAAAACTCTTAGAGTATTGGTGTTCATTTACCTATTTTCCACTGTGTTTGTTTTTATGGCCCCATATACAGCAACAAACACCCATTCCATTGCTGTTTAACATTGACACTAAAAAGTAACAGGAGCAGGAGTAGAAATAACATTTAAACACGTGTAACCATACCACTATTTTTTTCTCTTTCTTTTTGAACACAACAGCCATTTTGTCCTTACTTCCTTCCTATTTCGCCATCACTATAATGCCAGGGTAAGTGTAAATGTTTGAGTTTTTGTAGAAATATGGCTGGCCATGTTTTATAAGGTTACAATTTTCTATAGAAACAACAGCAGTGTGGCAGCGTCAGCAGCAGCAGTTTACTCATTGTTTGTATTTTGGTTGCTGCTGCTCAAATGTTTACCGTATAAAAAAGGGCTCCTTAGTTAGGTACTTCTTTTTTTCCATATGGTAAATTGAACAAAATGGTATAAAAAAAAATATTGGGATTTTTTTTATTTTGATACTTTGCTTGTTTGCTGCTATGTTGCTCCACACCTCAGTAAATGTTTAGCGTTCGGTTCGGTTGCTGGTGCCGTTTGCCGTTCTGCTATCAGGTAGGACATTTTTTATACAATGGTTTATTCACAGAACCAATGAATTGGTCAATTTTAAACCACAAATGTAGGTATGGTTCGTTAGTTGACATATAGCCATAGAGATAGAAAGATAGATAGATTTTCAGTATACACACATAGTAAAATAAACTGAATGACTGACTATGCTTCTCTTTACCTACAAATATAGACAATATTATGGAAATATATGTATATTGCATATAGGGATCATGGACATAAAGTCAAAAGACAAAAGTTTCCGCATTGAATTGAAAAATATGCGACAAATAGGGCGGGATAATACAACAACAAAGAAAATATAAATAAAAAAAAAACAAGTAACATGTCTATGATGTATGGAAAATTTATTAAAGATTAACAATAGAGTTAAAAGTAAATGGAGTACAGGTATTAATTTATTTAAATTTTCAATACTACAGCATATTTAAAGGAAGTATTTAAAGTATACAGAATAAAGTAATGTTGAAATGTTATATTTTAAAGCATATTTTAAGGGGAAATAACTTAAAAGACTAATAAAGTTATGGAAAACTTTACTATATAGTAAAGTTAGCATTAACTGCTCTATAGAACACTAAAGGTTATCGATAACTTGAATTCTGTGGAATTATAAAGTTATCGATAACTTTTCTGTAGAATAATAAATTTATCGATTAATTTTCTATAGAATAATAAAGTTATCGATCAATTTTCTATAGAGCAGTAAAGTAAACGATTAAGTTGCTATGGAACAGAAATCTAAAGTTATCATTAATTTCTCGATAGAATAGTAAAGGTTATCGATAACTTTTCTATGGAATTATAAAGTTATCGATTAAATTTCTTTATAATAATAAAGTTATCGATTAATTCTATTGAATAATAAAGTTATCGATTAATTTTCTATAGAACACTAAAGTTATCGATTAAGTTTCTATAGCTCAGACAAGTTTTCGAGAATTTTTCTATATACTAGTTAGTTATCGATAACTTTTCTAAATAATAGTAAAGTTATCGATAACTTTTCTGTATAATAGTGAAGTTGTAGTGAATACAGCATATTTAAAGGAGTATTCAAAGTATACAGAATAAAGTAATATTGTTATGTATTATTTTAAGGGGCAATCATTTAAAAGACTAATAAAGTTATGGAAAACTTTTCTATAGAATAGTAAAGTTAGCATTAACTTAATGGATATCTATAACTTTTCTTTGGAAGTTAAGTTCTCGATTACTTATCTATAGAATAATAAAGTTATCGATTAAGTTTCTATGGAACAGAAATGTTATCGATAACTATTCTATAGAATAGAATAATACTAAAGTTATAGTTAGGGTATTGAGAAGTTTTTAATATTTAGTTCTAAAGAAAACCAAGAATTTATTAATTAAAGGTATTTTTAGCTTACATATTCATTCAGACATATTCATATTTTGTTCATCATAAGTTAAAATTTTATAGTCTTAAACTTTATATAATAAATTAACTGAAAGTACTTTTAAAGACTTAATAATAATATCATTTATTATTTTAAATAATACATGACACAAGGACACACAATATATACAATTGCTTCTTTAGACCATCATCAAAATTTCAGCACAGTTAAATAAAAGCACAATAAATGACTATGGCGTTGGTGATGATGTTGATGTTGACGACAATAATGTTAATGATTGCAACAAAATAAATATTACTCAAGGAAAAAAAATTATTATGCGGTTGTTAAGGAAATTTTTATGAAATGAATAAACGAACAACATCATAAAAATCTTTTCGGTTTTTGTGCACAATAATATTTACTTTTTGCTTTCCATTTTCCCCTTGTTATTTCCTTCGTTCGTTTTTAGTTCTTTATAAGTTTCCGTTTCCGTTAATTTGTATTTGTATTGTGATGAACATGACAACAATTACAAGTAGGTATCCAAATAAAATTTGTATTTTTTTTCTCATCTCTCTCTCTCTTGCTACATTTTAATATCACACCTTCTTTACAGCTGCTGCTGCTGCTTTAAATACTACAATTGCTGATACTTTCCGTTTTCCTTCATTGTTGTTGGGACATAAAACGTAAATACATAAAAGAAAAATCTGTCTTATTGTTATTTCTTAATTAACAATTATTGGCAGAATCCTGTTCACCATCCCGCTCTTATACAGTTATCCTTTGGAAATGCCAATTTGACACTTTTTTTATTTTTGGTTTTTTTATGTGTATTTTTCTCTGTTTTGTACCCAAAATAGCCCAAATGAGTAGGAAACCAATGATGTTGGTTGATTTCATTTATTTCTTTTCTTAAATTTTCTATAGATTTCCGTTTTACATAAAGCAGTCGGTAGAGGGTGGCTGTTGAATTTTCTTGCACAGCTTAATTTTCTTAATATCCGCTTTTAATTAAGCAACATCCGTTTGATTATTGTTCGATTTTTCATACTATTACGAACAAGCTGATTTATTTAAACAATAAAATTATAATAATTTAAATTGGTCTGAATGAAAGTTGAAATACATATTAACACACCAAAAGTTGAGAAAATATGAAAGAGATTTTATTTAAGGTTAAAAAAGATGAACTCATTTAAATGTTGAAAATAATGGTATAAAAATATGTCTTTAGCTTAAAGTTGTCTATCTTAAATATTTTTTTCTTTTTTATTTCAATGTTAACAAGCCGTAATTACAATAAAATATATTACAGCCTACTTCTAGGCTTTAAATTGCAATGCTTTAATATTTGGATTAACTCATATATTTTTTTTGTTTGTTATAAATATTTCAAGTAGAGAATGTTGTACTTTAATTTTAAAGTGTAAAACCTTGTAATACCTGAAAATCCCATAAATAACTATGAAGTATGGCTGCTTTTTTTTTGCGAAAAAACTACTGTAACAACAATATTTTGTTAGCTCAAATTTTTTTTCTTATACTTTTAACACATATCTTCATTATACATTAGGAAGGCCCCTTGATTGTCTATCTTCGGGAATAGAGAAGCTGTCGATATTTTTTCTACAGAATAGTAAAGTTATCAATAATTTTTCTAAATAATAGTAAAGTATTCGATACATTTTCTATAGAATATTAAAGTTATCGATAAATTTTCTATGGAATAATAAGTTTGTCGATAACTTTGCTATGGAAGTAAAGTTGGAGTAAAGTTTTTCGAAAACTTTTTATAGAATAGTAAAGTTGTAGATAAGTTTCAATAGAATAGCTAAGTTGTTGATAAATTTTCTGTTGAATAGTAAAGTTGTCCATAACTATTCAATTGAATAGTAATGTTGTTGATAACATTTATATAGAACTAGTTGACCCGTCCGGCTTCGCCCGGTATCATTTACTAATGTTAGTTCTTCAAGTTTCTCCAACCCACATACACCTGCCTGTTCTTATTTATTTGCAAACAAAATATCTAAATTTGTACTGCATACTTTAGGGAGCTTTTTTATTAAGAAAAAAAAATTCCGAGTTTTACCCTCACTCAGCCAAATCCTCCAGCCTTTCTCACGTGATGCCATTAAATACATGGACCATTTAATTTTTATATATATAGATAACAAAGTTATTGACAACACTTCTATAGAATAGTATTGACAAATCTACTATATAATAGTAAAGGTCCCGATAACTACTTTATGGAATAGTAAAGTTTTTGATAATATTTCTATGGAATAGTCAAGCTATAGATAACATTTCTTTTTAATAGTAAAGTTATCAATAAATTTTCTATAGAATAGAAATAATATTGATAGCTTTTATATATTTTTATGGACTAGTAAAGCTTTTTGTGGACCCTACTATTAGACATATTACATGATTCTACTACCTAAAAAAAAATGACATTATTTCTACTTTATTAAATGACATGTGTTGTTTTTTGGTTTTGTAGACTACTAGTGTTGTGTAGTGTCAATTCATTTCTCTCATTTTTTAGCAGATAGAGTTGTTCATTTTCCTTTCCATTTTTGTTGATGGCAGTTTCTTTTTTCTCTTATTATTCAAGCAACAACATAAATCCTTTGTATGATCTGACAACTACATATGAAAATCTAAAAAACCTCAACGTACAGAATTTTAGTTACATTTAACAAGCAACCGAAAAAATGTAATAAAAAACCCGGGCAACTACAACAATTTGAACTTGGTCAAGAAGTTTTGTGCTGTAGTTCGCACATATTGGCTTTCATACGACTACACAGTACAGTACATATACCGAATTGAAAGATACAACAAGAGAGTTTTAGTTTTTGTTTTATTTTTTATGGTATCTAAACTTTACTATGGCTCAAGTAAATGATGTAAATTTTTTGACACTTTTTGAGTTATTCTACTGCAAGTTTAAAGCACAAAAATGTGGATTCTTTTTTTTTTTTTTGCAAGCTTGTGTAGCCAACATGATTATAATGTAGAGCATGTAAAATGTTTGTATGCATGTGTTTAAAAGTTGCTATGTTGTGGTTAAACACTCTGAACTTTAAATACTTTTAACAACTTAACATAACATTACTCATGCAAAGGAATGCTAGGGAAAAAAATGTAATGCGATGAAAAATAAAGAAGATATTTTAAAATGTCTAATGGTATTTTGTTTTCAAAATATTTTACTTTTCTAAACAGGAACAAAAAAACGACATAAAGGAAAACATTTTTAAAAGTTTTTCTAATACAGGACATTATAAATTTGCAGCTTTTAAGTTTTAGTTCAAAGCTAAAGTTTCCCCTAAAAATGTGCTTTAAATATTTGACTTAAACTATTTAAGTTTTCTATTTTTACATGAACTTTTTTAAATTTAGTATTTTATTAAAATACTAACTAAATAAGCTTAAAAATGCTTGGAAAATTTTTATTTTTATTTAGAAAACTTATGTCGCTGTTGGTTAAGCCCTGTCATGTTTTTTAACAGACAGCTGGGCATAACAATGATTTTAAAGGGCTTAACATGTTGCGCGAAATATAAACAGGAAGACCGGGAAATTCAATTTATTTAAATATAAAAAAGACAACACAATACTTTAAGTAAAGCTCAATTTAAAGCTCTCCAACAACTAGAAAACTTTAATTTACTTTAAAATAATTTAAATTATAATTACTGGCAGTCTGTATTTCTTAAAAGTATATAATTTTATATCAAAATAACATTTTCCACCAACAAAAAACGTTAATTTTTCAACATACTTTTATCAAAGTTTAAATTTTGTTTGCCTTAAATGACAACCATTTATTTGATGATGATAATGATTTCCTTCATGGCAGAAAAAGTAACAACCATGTCCTTTAATAATCTGCTGTGCCATAAAAGGGGACACTTTTGGTAATTTTTCGTCTTTATTTTTTTTTGCTTCGCTCCCTTCGGTCATGGTAATCAAATTTATTAGAATAAATATAAACCTTACAGTACTGGCATGGTGGAGGGAGTGCAACAACAACTCAGCTACAACAAAAAGAAAGGAACGATAGAAAGAAAAACATTTACTAAGCTTGAAAAATGGTGACAGTTTCTTGTAATACGTTTGTAAATTACCAACGTCTGTTAAGTAAAATGTTTATATTTAATATAAAAATTTAGCAAGAAAATAAAGAAAGCAGATATTTATACGCAAGTAGACAACAGCACAACTTTTTTTTCTCTAACTTAATTAGCTTATCATTTTGGTATTTAAATACCTTTAACAGGGTCTTAAAGTAACAAAAAGAAACGAAATTTTAAAATATAAATTTTGTTAAGGACCCCCTCATAAAAAGGTCACAGCAGTTAGATTTTTTTACTTTTTTAAATTTTGCTAGATAATGAGATTTAAACACCTTTTTATATATATTTTCTACAGAAACACACCTTTTTTCATTCTCTTAAATGGCAATACTTTTTAAAGCTATAAAATTGATTAAAATTTAGTAGGAGGTATATTTTATTAATGTTTATATTCAAACATATATAGAAATAAGTTTGTATATAGGGAAAAAACATTATGTTGTATACTTTTAGGCTGTAGGTTTAACAAGTTTCTGTGTAAATCGTTTTCCATTAATGGCAGCCGTGTTTTGTACTAATACTCGATATATTTTGCAGAATAAAATTGACATTTATATTGTAGACATATGTAAGTGTACACTTTTAGCCATAGAAATAAGTACGGAATTTCAAATTTATTTTTTTTTCAGTTTCTTTGTATACATATTCAACAGATTCTTTTAAAAGAAAGTATAACTTTTATTCTGGCCAATAGTGTGATTGAATTTCAAGGCCTTAACACGTAACTTTTTTTAATATTTTAAATTAAAAATTTGGTATTTTGTCCAATTTTCATTTACCAACAGATTTCCGAAAAGCTCTTTTAATATGATGGAGTATGTTTGTGAAACTATAATGTGTAATAAACCATTTTGTGTAAACAAAATTTCTTGGAAAATAATTTTGTGAACAGTTTTGTTTTTAAAATGTTATCGATGACTTGTCTATAGAATACTAAAGTTATGGATAACATTTCTATAGACTAGTAAATATATCGATACTTTTTATTGGAATAACAAAGTTATTGATAACTTTTCTATAGAACAGTTAAGTTATCGATAACTTTTCTACAGAACAGTAAAGTTATCGATAACTTTTCAATAGAACAGTAAAGTTATAGATAATTTTTCTATAGAACAGTAAAGTTTTTAATAACTTCATTTCAAGAATAGAATAATAATGTTATCGACAACTTTTCTATACAATAGTAAACTTATCGATTACTATTGTAGAGAATAGAATAGTAAACTTATGGATTAGTAATCGTTTAGGAGCTCATATTGCTTACTTTGTTAATAGTAACCTAAATTGTATACTCTTTATATCAAATATACATTACTCCTTTAAATATGCTTTAAAATTTAATAGTTTTCTTTTTTTAACCTAATACCTTTAAAATCTACAAGTAGAGTAATACAAAACCTTAAAATTGTTCAAGTATTAAAAATTTATTTCAAAGTTAAGAGTTTTTTTTTGCACTTTCCAGCATTAAAAACTACAAAAATAAATAAAACAAAAAATACATAAGTTCATATGTGTGTGTGTGGATAAAACACATAAAAAATCTACACTCAATTAATTTTTGGCAAAAAAAATATACAATAAAAAGTTGTAAAATATACTAAACAAAACGAATAAAGCACATGACCAACAAAACCAGTAGTTAGTTTACAAACTCAAAACTCATATATCATAAACGGATATTTTTTTGGCACCGTTTTACTTTTTTACCAGTGAAGTAAAAAATAAATATTTTTTTTTTATATATGTATGTATTTGTATGTATTAAAAAAAAAAACATCGAACAGATACAATTTATTTGTATAAAATATTTGGGTTGTAAAAATTTGTTATATTGGGGTGGTTTGAGGTTGCTGCTCTAAAACTAAACTTATCATTTATTTGCTGCAAAATAAATTGATTAATATTTTAAATGTTTATTTGAATAGCATAACAAAAAGAGTTTTAGATAAACAAATTTTAGTTAGTGCACTTTTAGGCGCTAGGCACTTTTTTAAGCCATTAAGATAATTGAAAAATAAAAAACACTGTCAATGTGTTTATTGGCAGGTTTATGTAGTTTTAAAATGAGTTTAGTCACGAAAATAATTGCTGAATAAACAATAGTTTAAGTAAACTAATTTTTTGTCAAATCAACAAAACCATTATTATTACTTAATATAATAAACACTAGTAAATAAATACAGTTTTATTTCAAATAAATAAAATTGTATGCTTTAAAATCCTTTTCAAACATTTTCTTGTTATAAAAAACAACTCCCTGATATCGAAAAAGTATGTTGTTAAAGTTATTTTCCTATGATTTTGTAGAAAATATTTTGCCATTCTATGACAAAATGTTAAATGAAAAAAGCAAAAAAAAAAACTGTACATTCTTTATCACTTTGTTTATTTACATCCTTTTTATTTCCATGCAATCTCTATTCACACATACATGCCTCAGAACTCTTTTCCTCCCGATTCCCAACAAAAAAAAATGAAGTTTTATCTTAAAATGTTTTGCAGCTATACAGTGTGGATTTTATGCATTTTCCCAAAATGCATATTTCGTTTTGTATTATTTCATTCTTCAATGGGTTTTTATCAATAAGAAGTTCAGTTGTCGTTATATAAAGTACTTTCTTTACATTATTTTTTTTTTGGCATTTTTAGGATAAAAGGTTTTGACAATTGATATCATTTTCCTTTTTAGCTGCCAAGTCAGTCAGACAGACGTATTTACATATATACATATATTCGTATTATTTACTACTTTTCTCGAATGCAAACAAGCATAAACTTTTAATGCTTAAATGGAGTAATGTTAATATTTAAGAAGTATGTAGAAAACGACTTAGTTTAAGGATTCACAAGTCATGCATGATCAGTGCGAGCAGTGTTGGCAACCATTTGCTTTAGTTATAGTTTTATAATTTCTATAGAGAAAACTAATATTAGTTGGTCTTTAATATTATATGGTTTAAACTACTAAATGTTCAATACTATATTTTACATCATAATTTTATGGTCCTTCGAACTAGATAAAAACTGTTAGTCTTACATGAACCAACATAAATATTGGACTGTTTGGATAGGAAATGTTTAGTACATAGTTCCAGTTTTGTTCTTTATATTTCTGGATGGCGTCTAATATATTAAATATTTGTGAAGAAATAAAAAGCTTCGATAAGGCATCGAGCCTTACCCGTTAAAAATTTTATAAAATCTGGTGCATACACCCAGAGAAAAAATATGGTTGTAAATATTTATTGTAACCATTTCAACATTTGTACAAGTTTTTTAACAATATTATAGCCACAGTAATTGGTTATATGATTGTGGTAACCATGGTATAATAAAATTAAGATTCACATGATTGTCGCAATCATACATATGATTGTTGTAAATAAATACACTGAGGTCTCGTTTTATGCGGAATCAAATTTATGCGGTTTTTAAATAAATTTTTTTTTAGAATTTTAAAAGATTTTGAAATTTTAGATGTTTTTTTAAAGCTTTTTTACCATTTTTAAATTAAACCAGGTTTGATCTGTTTTCCGGATATCAAGAGTTGTATAAGCAACTTAAAAATTCGAAATCGCAAAGTTTAATGACAAATTATTTTGCAAGAAAAAAAGCAATTGAAGCTCCTAAAAATTCTTTGACTTCGTCTCCTATTCACTAGATTAATTCTAGTGATGAAAATGATATTTAACCATATGATGACAATCTGATTTATATCATCTAGTGATGAAAGTGACTTTGAACCAATTCCAAAACGATGCAGACAATTATTCGGTGACTCAGATTAATCATACATATTTACAGAATTTCCTTAAAAAATGTGTTAGCTCATTTTTTGGATCATTTTAACTTTTTCTGTAATTAATTCTATATTTTTTTCATTTTTTTTAACGTATTTGGTTTTTATTGTTTAAGTAAATTAAATAAATATATTTTTTTGTTGATTTTTTATGCGATTTTTAAATTAAAATCTGAATTTATGCGGTTTTTCAGTATTTTGGAACGAATCATTAATTTTTATATGAATCTAGAGTATCGTTTTATGCGAATTCAGTTTATGCGATTTTTTTGGAACGCATCTATTGCATAAAACGAGACCTGAGTGTATATGTTTTTGGCAATCATATTCATGAATAATCATTATATGATAATAAGTTGTTTTCAGATTATGAACAGCATAATATGGTAAATCCTTCATTATAAAAATTTTTACTGCAATTATATATATGATTGCTACAATCATGTGAAGCGTAACGTAACCATATTATGGTTACCGCAATCATATACATAATTACAGGGAGCATAATATTTTGAGAGAAAATTGTCTATTTAATTTTGTGAGTTTATTGTCCTTCGAACCAGACATGAATAATTAGTCCGAATGTGTAGTATAATTTAAGACAAATAGTACTAATGTTTTAATATATTATTTCCTTACCCACCACGATAAAAAGTTACAAAATATTACCTGAAATGAAAAAGATACAAAAAATGGTTAATAAAACTTATTAAAAATTAAATCTTATTATTTGAACTAGAAATAGCTTTACAAATAAAATATGTAAAAGAGAGCGCTACATAAATATTTGTGATTTCTTTAAAAGTTATAATTAAAACTAAAATAAATAAGGAAAAATGTGTTTAATATAATTCTCCATCATTAGTTAGCAGGAAATATAATAAAGGAAATCACATTTGGTTTCATTTCATTAAGGCTAAAAGAATTAAGTATAAAAATATAACTATTTAATGTACAAACAGAGTTCAAAATAAGTCAAAGGAAAATTGTTATTAATAAAATAAAACTAATATTGTCATAGACAACTAAAATGTCCGGCAACAGTAACAAAAACAAATTAAGCAGAGAGCACACACAGTAGGACTAGTCAATGACTCGAGTTTATATAGAAATCCTTGCTAACAAGATAAAATCAATGATTACTAAACTACAATATTATAACAAAACAGTAGGGGTAAGTATGTATGGAAGCAAATTTTTACAGTTTGTAGTAATTAGAAATCTTTACTCAAGCTATTGCTTATTTTTAGGGCATAGCCTTATTGTTGGCAAGTAAATAATTACGGTTTTGTTATTATCCTTATAGCAAAAACACTTCCTTCCCCACATACATATAGTAGATGAATTTAGTTTATTTTAAGCGCCTGTTTTAGTAAACACTTACTCCTCATAGATTTGAATGTGTATGTAAGTATAAAATGCTGCTCTTAATGTTGACAACAATTTAGGTCAAAATAATAAAATAATTGTACTTAACTTCTAAAGAGTCTAAAATAAATACTTTTTCTAGCCACCATTACTTTAGCTAACATTACAACAACTATTTCTTTGTTGTACTAATGTTATTACTTTCATAGAAATTTTCGTTTAAGACAAACACTAACACAAACAACCACATTATCTAAGCAAATATTATTATGTCTGAGCAATAACCCAGCAAACAGAAAATGTCAAGATTTAAAACATTATCATAATGTATAGTTAGGTTTTAACCTAAATTTTAATTACTTTAACAGACATTAATGGGGGTAAGAGTATTAAACATTTTTATTGGATTTAAGGCCAAATTAGGCAACTGGCTTGAACAGTGATCGGCACTCATAGCCACCAGGCAGCGATCATGATGGTTTACTTTACCTAAAAACTATTAATTAAGAAACAAAAATCTTAATCAATAGCTGATCAGTTCTCAACATATTCCGTGTTCTCTTTTTGCCAATTACTGCTGTAGAATGTTATTTGGGTTATTTATATACAGCTTCTCTTGTTTACTCTTTGCATCTGATTAATCTTGTTTTGAGTACAGTTGTTGTAGTAATTTTGAGATGTTGTTGGCTTTTATGTTTTCGTTAAGTCTGGCTAAAAGTATGACACAACCACTACTTACAACTACAACTTCATTTACAAAACACAATGTCAAGAAAATTATCAAGTGTATTTCACAAGTTAATTTGGTTAAACAGCAAAAATATTTTCCTTATTTTTAACATTAATTCTAGAACAACTTACATCTGACACCCTCGGGTAATAAGAAGTTTATAATTTGTACAGATTTATTTTTTGTTTTTTCAAAAGACAAAAAGGTTTAAGGTGTTGGCGTTTGAAATGTAAACAAATAATTGTTTAAAACTCGAACTTTGTTTAAGTTTTCCATGAAGTCATCAAGGGACTTTTAATTTTCACAAGGGTGAAGAAACCTTTTTATTGAAAGAAAAAAAATTTGTTTGAAAAAACATGGAGAAAAAAATCGAGGTAGTCGTGGCTTTTGCCTTATGTGGGCTGCGATATAAATAGCAACGGAACCAGGACTACATCCGATGTATCACTCATGTTAGTAAGTTATTTGGGGGCTTCAGAAAGTTGATTTCCACAGACAGGCGGACCATATCGACTCCACTATCTACAACGATCCATAATATATTTATATATATATTATAGGATCGCAAATGAAAAATAAGGATATTACAAGCGGAATGAAAACACAAAATAAAAATATTTTTTAGTAACAATATTTGCCTAAATGTATGCTACATTTTCTGCATAGTTGCAAGTTTAATAGTAGAAATACAACTTGAAATGCTCAAAGAATTCAACAAAATTAACATTTATTTTATTTCTTTATTGCGGTTTCTCTAAATCTCTCATCTTTATACTCTCGTTCTCAGTTAAAGTGGCCTTGCATTTTTCAAATTTATTTATATCTTCTTAGTATTTTGCACACGAATATGAATGCGTTAAGTATAAAATCTAAAAATAATCAATTCCAAAAACAAATTAACTATTTTGCTAAATGTCATGTTCAAGTTATGTACAGACAAACACCAATCAATTAAATTGACCTATAGCGAAATATTTGTATAGTTTTTCACATGCAGTCAATGAAACACAGGATACCGAAACTAAAAGGACAACACAAAAAAAAAACAATGGTTAAAAATAAAATTTGTATAGATACGTCTATGTTTGTTCTGTCAACGATTCAAAATTCCCCGAAAAATAATGCAGCCACACAACACAGGAATTCTATTACACTTCTATAATAATGACATGTTGTCATGATTGCTTTTGTTCCTAAATAGAAAAAAAGGATTTCGTCAATCTTTTTTTTACAGCTCTACATGTAATAATGCTATAGGATTTGGTGTAAAATTTATAATTTTTATGACGAGGTCAAATGTGTAAAATTTGGCTTAGCCACGTGAACAATGATAAAGTTCCATCAATTGATGTGCGCGTGTGATACACATTTAGATCAAAGAATGGTGTTTTTCTTTTTTGAGGTTTACTACAACTTAGCAGCGAATGTAATATAGTACATGCTGATGTTATCAGCCTCATTCATGGTGTTTTGGTGTATATTGTTGTTATGTTGATGTTGAAAAGCTAATTACCATAAAATTATTAAGTTAGTTATTGTGTGTAACAGCATAACCTATAAATTGATGTTTGCTTGATTATATCTGGGATATTTGTTTAGTTCAAAAATCCATACATAACAATTGAAATGTGACATCCAAACAATATTAATTTTCGTTTTGTGAGAATTGTGATTGTAATTCTAAATAAAAATAAAGAATTTTTGGATTTTATAAAATCAATAGTTTAAATCGTGGAATTTGATGGGTTAATTTGTTTGAAATGAGGAAATTTAAAAGCAATTAGAAATATTTCTATTTTTAAACATGAATAAATACTGCAGAAAATATGTTTCGTACAGTTGTTCAACTATAAATGTTTGTAGCTATTCTTGTATTCCAATAGGGTTGTTACAGGTACGAAATTTTCTAAAAGCTTAAATTGCTGCTGTATATTACTTTTTAATCGGGCCAATAGTTTGGAAGATACATATTGATTAAACATATATGACACACTTCATTCAGCATACTATTGAGGAGGGTTCCAACCGGCGTATAAAAACCTTCGGTTGACAGTCTTTGACCGCATGAGACTTGGATCATTCCGGAGCATATATCCAAATGCCGTGGACATGACTAACGATATTCCATCATTGTAATTTCAGTTATTTTACACAATTTTGTTTAAATATTGCTTTTAAATTTTTATTGTAATAAATAAGAAAAATCTTTACAAAATATTTAGCAAAATTTAGGGATTTTTAAAGCCATAAAATAAAATACTGAAACGAGCTTAATCTAGAGAGAAATTTATTTCGAAATTTATATTAAAAAATTCCAGGAAAAAAGGACATTTCTGCATGTCTTTTATATCAGTGTAAAATTTAACAACACTTAAACATAGCAATAAGAATATTGTAAACAAATGCTATGGAAATCTAGGTCTGTTTAAAAGAAAATATGTACATGAAATGTAAAAGAAGTTCTGGAAAAAATATATATACAAAGTGTTGAGATATCTTAGTGCAATAAACATGAATTTTTTTTGCTTTCCTACTTGCTATATATTCATTGAAATCTGTCCATATTTGTATAAGTTACAAGTTGTACAATTTGTTCCTAATAAGAGGTGGTCGACTTTGACACCCTGTATCTCACCTTGCCGTCTTCTACTATTCGTCATCATTTTGATATTGGATCTAAACCATTCGTTTACTACTTGTAAACACAAGAGTATGAGTAGAAGAATCACAGCAAAAGAGAGGACAATGAATTATAACAAGGCGACTGGCGGAAAAACACATTTTCAGATATACACAGTGGTAAAATATTTAATTTCATTTATGTACATAGGATTCATAATTTGAATTATGTTGAATCTTTAAAAAAAAATTAAAAAAAATTTCATCTAAAAAATTTTCAATATTTTATTTATTGAAATGACCGTTTATATTTTAACACCAAATGATTTTAAGTTGAATTAACCAATTAAAACTTAATTAAACCCCAATAATTAAATACCCTAGTAACTAGAGGCAGAGAGCAAGTACGAATCTATACAAAAGTATAGCCTATGCTCAGGCTGAAGTTTAATGTTTTGTTGAAATCCTTTAAAAGAAGATTTTTAAGATGTTTTGTTATACATGTTTCATTATATTAAGTAGTAATAAATTAAAAATTTTAAATTTGTTGCAAAATTCATAGAAATTTTCTGTAAATTGGGCAAACTTTCCACAATATAACTGATTAAATGCCACATATTAAATTTATTGCTAAATATTAAAGCCTACTTTTAGCTGCCATTAATCATCATATTAGTAAATAATGTAATTTTAGACATTACTCAAGTATATAGCCAAATATTTCCACTACTCTCACTCATTTATACATACACATGGTACAATTTTTATTACCACCATTGCCCTACGCCTCAACACTGTCATCATTATGAGGGAATTGTTTGTCATAAAAACCTCAAACAGAATTTCAAGAATTCTTTTCATTTAATATTTACTTTCCTTATTACATTTTCATGGTATTATATTCTCATTATTGTTGCTTTTCTTTTTTATAACTTGGCTAAATATTGTTTATTTATGAATTTGTAAGAGAACGATGTTTGTTTGTTAGTTGATTCGTGCTAAATTCTTAAAGGTCCTGGCAAAATATATTCCTCTTGCTAAATTTTATTATTGATAATAAAACAACACACACAAATAAAGTTTAATTGCAGTCAGTCAAAAAAAAAAACCAATTGAAACCGTCTGACATGATGTCATGAAAGCCTGATGGCCAAAAAAATCTATATTTTTGGCAACAACAAAAACAAGGAAACCAGGAGTAATTGCGTATTTTACAGCAGCCATACAAAGATGAAAAAGTATTCTAAGAAGGGTGTTTAATTTGAGAGCTGGTATGTCTGTCTCCCTTTTTTGATTTAAGTCTTTGTAAAGTATTAAAGACTGAAATACAGATTCTAAATGAAATGTGTCTGAAATGTGGGTGTATGTTTCAAACTTCATGAATAAAATTTTAACATCATAAAAACCAAGACAATATGGCATTTAAGCTTAACAATATACAACATACATAGCTGGAGAAGGTAACAATTCCACAGCAAATATTATTTAGTAAGAATGAACAGTGATTTTCTTTTGATTAAATACAATTTGTTAATACTTACTTGTACACACAAAAACAAATAAAGAAATCTGTATGTATTTATGTAATGAAAACACATTTTGTGTTGATTCATTCTTAAGTAATTTGTGATTACAGACATTTTTCTTCTAATTCCTCCGTTCCCCCGCCTCATTCCGGTTGCCACAACATCATCATCATATTTCATGTTCTACCATATAAATCAACACTTTGATTTTGATGTGAACCAAAAAATGTAAGGGAGTGTGGAATAGAAAAAAAGTGTGTAAATGACACAGTGTTTGTGTCTGTGCTGGAAAATTTACAAATAAAATTACAAAATAATCAATGTTCTCTTTTAAAAATATTTGCATGACACTTGAAAAAACGTAACGAAATGAAATGAAGAAAAGCTGGAGAAAAATGAGATTTTTACTAAGAAGAAAAACTCAAATGTGTTTGAAAGTGTAAATAAGTTACTTACACAGTGTAACTGTGTTTGTATTTACTATGACAACACATTATTATTTTCTTCTTTTCTTTTTTCAAAATTGTTTGTTTAAGTTAAAGAAATCAGGGAAATGATGTTGAAGCTGATGATGTGGATGCTGCCATATGTTGCCTTGGTGCCTGGCCCTGGCTTTGCTATCGTTGCTTAAGAAAGAAAAAAAAAATATGTTGCAAATTTTGTGATTATGTAAATATTATCGATAAAATTTGGTTTCAACATATTTTCACTACTAACTTTCATTTTACTTACACTTTTTCTTCTTATTTGTATGCGTTTTTTCACACATACTTTTGCTTTTGCAAATTCCTATTCATTTATGTTAAATAAGAAAAGTATGAAGAAGAAAATTGTTTAAGTTTTTGGTCAAATTCAAATTCGAAAGTGAATGGTTTTATTTTACTGAATTTATTTACTTTAAGGGTGTTTATTTGTTGCTTAAACAAATACAAATATTTTGAGTTTAAAATTGAAATTGGTTTTTCTTAAAAATGTCTGGCTTTTTTGATTTTGATTTTAACATGAAATTGTTAATGAAATGTTTTAAAAGAGATAGATTTGTTTAAGTAACCATAAAATTGTCAACAAACAAAACAATGGCATACTTTAAAGGTTTTGGTAAATATGAAAATTTAATTAATATAAAAAAACTGCATTTCGTTTAAGTTATAAATAAAGGAAGTGGAGTATACTTTTAGGTACATTTAAATCACACAAGTTGATTAATAAGACATTGGTATTGTGGTTGACTTTAATTACAAAAAATACTATATACATTTCTTTGAATGTTATATAAATAAAGTGAAGCATACTTTAAGGGAAAAATTAATGAAATTTACAATTTATTGGATTTTAACAAAGGAAATATTTAAACAATTAGATAATACCAAATCTTGCTAATTTAATTAAATTATAAGGATTTTTATATAGAATTTAGATAATATTTAAAGTAGAGGTTAAATTTCATTGCAAATATATATTAAAAACGGCATATTTATAGTACAAGTAAACAAAAGATTTTTTTATTTCATATAATTTGAAAATGCTGAACTCAAATTGTTTAAGGATTGTTGTCGATTTTTGCCATTAAAGCAAACGCATTTTTAACAGCATTTCTTTAATATTGTATTAAACCCAATTCCCTATGAAAATTAAATTTAAAATATAGACATAAAACCATGTTTATGTCTTTTTTTCTTTACAAAAACCGTGTTAATTTTGTTGGATTTACGAGCTGGTTTTTACACTTATAAAATTTTTAAGAAGCAAAAAAAAAATGTGTCATAAAAAATAAACTTCACTTATTTAACACAAAAAATACAATTTTATAGCAATGCTTAAATATTAAAATAGATAAAGTAACAAAGTAAAAAAAAAATTTATGGCTTAAGGTTAAGACTTAGATAAAAATGGGATTTAAGATAAACAAATTTTTCAGAATGAAGGAAAATTAAATTTAAAAAAAAAAAAATAAAATTGTTAATAATTTCCTATTCAAAGTTTATTTAAAAAAAGAACAAATTATAAATTTTATAAATCTTCAAAAATTGAAAATAAAACAAATTTAAAAAAAATGTAACACAGTTCAGTAATACAAAAAATCTCTTCTTGTTGTCTAATAAAACATTTTAACAAACTCATATTTGTAAATTAAAAATTCTTAAAACTCTTTTTCATCATTTTATATTTTTATATTCATAATTGATTTTACATTATAAATAAAGCCTATCTTTAGGCTCCCACTGCTTACAATGAATGCTGGCATTTAATACTTTCAGCATACATAATTCTTAACAAAAAAGATTTTGAACAAAAGTTATTGCTGTTTACATTTTAAACTTTAAACTCATTATAATTAATACATACATATATAAATAAATAAATACATACATATTTTCCATAACATAAATTACTCTTAAAAGGGCTTATTTTCTTTTGTTGTTTACGAAAATATACATACATACATATGTATGTATGTACATACACATAAAATAAAGTAAAATAAAAGTTAACAAATATTTGTGATTTTTGCTGGCAAAATAGCCTTTAGTTATTTGTTGGCTTTTAAGTTTAAATATTTCAACTACTACAATTACCAACAACACAACACAGTACAGTTCACAGCAGAGAGACTCAACAATGAAAGTAATTGGTAAGTTAAAATGGCAACAAATTTTTAAATGAAAATAAAAATAAATTAAAATAAAGATAAATAATAAACAGTACCATAACTTAGGACAAGACAACATTTCATTTAAAATAAGGTAGTTCCATTTTTATGGGGCTCTACTGTATTTAAATTTCTTTTGTAAATAAATTGTGCACACACAAAAGTATTTAACCATATGGAAATGTGCAAAGTTTAATGATTAAAGTTCTGATGGTTATACACAGCCTGAAAATATGCTTTACATTTTGCGTTATTAAAGTCAAAGAATGAAAGCTTAATTAAAAGAGGGGAAGAAAACAAATTACTCAAAATTAAATGTTTTTATATGTATAAAAGGGGAACTTTGGGCACTAACTTAACATAGGAATATTTTTACATGAAGGTAGTTACTGTACAAAGTTTTACTACTGATGTTGTTTCCATTTTTACATTAAACAAAAGTGATACAAATATATATCTATATATAAACGGAAAGGAAATTGTGTCTACTTTTTGAAAAAAATATAAATTATTTTATTATTTAATTCAGGAGCGGATCCAGGTTAACCATTTGGAGGAGGAACAATTAAAATTTGTTCAACATTTTTCTTTTTTTCCTTTTTTATATGAAAATCTATCTGTAAGATAATTACAGATTTATCTTATTAAAGGCCTGTACAATTTTTTAATTGTAGTCTAAAGGTTTTTTATGTATTTTTTTTTAAATGTCCTTTCTTCTTATTTAATAACGCGCTTTTTTAAAAACGCACTTCTTTGAACACGTCCTTTGAATACCTTAAATTTGGTACCAATTCTTTATTTTGTACGCAAAATACTATTAAGTACATTCAAGTTTAAGATCTTTCGCACATTAAGGAAACAATCTAATTTTTGTTGCATACTTTCTGGCTGTTGATTAAAAAAAAAACTATCTGTATTTATTAACCTTTTTCATTGCCTACATAATTTAAACATTTAAAAGTCAATACATATAGAAAAACAAAAGGCTAATGTTTAAAAAATTTACACAATTTAGCATTTAGTCTACAGCTTAAGGCAGGGTGTATAAACAAAAAGAAAAATAAATTATAATTTAAATGGATTTTTTTTTGCCACTTTTAGTAAGATTATCAAGGCCTTCAAACATTTAGCAATATAAATTATTTTGCTCTTTGTAAAAAAGGGTTTATTAAGAGTTGAAAGAGTTGAATTATATACAAAAGTACTTTATTTTATATATAAATTTTCAACAAATACATAAGTGTTATTGGTTTTATATAAAAAAACGAACACAAAATTATTAATAGTTTAAGGTAACCAACCTTTTTTTTCTCATAATATTTTGCTAATATTTGTATGTATAGCGTATTTTCAGTATGTTTCCTTTTAGAACCCTTAAATATATAAAAACAAATTTGTATCATGTCGGTAATTCATATTTCCTTTATTATAGCTACATATGTACAATATATGAAATAAACAAACTAAATGTAGCCAAATGCGGGAAATTCCCCTTGTGTAATTTTAACAACCTCTATAAATTATGGTCGAATACATATTTTTGCAATGCAAATTTTATTCATACATTTAAACACACACACACATGTTTTTATATAAAAACACACATACATACTCGTTTTTTTTAGACATATTTAGGTATTATTGTTTTGTTTTTATTTTTATTTTATTTATAAACATACTCTCTTTTATTTCCTTTTTTCCGGGTTTTTGTTTACAATAAAACTTAGTACTTTTACAACAAAACTGAACAAAATATGAAGGTATATTAAAACAAACACATACATACATCCATTTTGTAGAATAACAAAAAAATACATAAATATGATGTTGCATATTTTAAGGAGGGTTAGTGGCGTTATACAAACCAAATAGAAAATTACCCTTAACCAAAGCTTTTTTTTTAGAAAAAGGTCTATTTTAAACAATTTCATATGTGTTGACTAATCTTCGGCCATATTTTAGTTTTAAATGGGAGTTGGCCCCTTACTCTTACTTTAATATTTATGCGTAAAGCAGCATATTTTGCAATATTCATTTTTTTATTGTTTAAATATCTTTCATTAAGCTCTTTTACATGCTTGGCTGATTATGTTTACATTTCTATATAATTTCTAAAAAAAATTGAAAAAAATTCTTATTGTTTTTTTGCATTTAGGCGTAAATAATGGCATTATAGAAAAATGTATATATATTGTAGAAAAAGTTTTATTTAGTAGTGTTTTGAATAACTTAAGCGTAAAGTATTTGTGGAAAAAAACAAATAATTTGAGATGGCTTTAGGAAAACATAAGAAAAATATGTTTGTTTTCAAAGCATAGTTTTGGGGGGTTTAAAACAAATATGGAGGAACATTTTAAGAGCGAATATCTATCTATTTAAATTTACATTTTTAAATGCAACAATTTTTTGCAGCAACCGTATCAGTAATAATTTTGATCATAATATTGATTTTTTAAGTACTTTTAAACAAATATTTTTTAAAAAAATACTGCTTAAATATTAACTCCTTTTAAACAATAAACATAATCACATGATTTGCTAAATGTTTTCTATTATTTCTATTTAATAAAATATTAAACCCAACTATTTGCTATAATTTAATAAACTTTACCAAAAAAAAAACACAAAAATCTTAAATAAATACACAATGTCAATTTATGCAACCAAATGTATGCTACTAAATACACCAACCATAAACTTATGCAATAAAATATTTCCATTTACAAAACCCAAAATAAATCCAAATACACATGTATGGGTAAATAGTGAAAGTCATAGCGAAAAATAACATGCTACCAGGGATTAAAAGCGTTAAGCATACAAGCACTAATACCATAACATAAGGCTTACTAATACTAATACGCCAAATAAATGAATACACCAAATTATATAACAACATTTAGAGGATATTTTGACTTAAACACAGCTGAAATGGGATAATAAAAGCTAAAGTTTTTAAGTGAAAACTAAAAAAAAAATTATCTAATATTTAAAATAGAAAAACTATTTTCACATTTAATTTGTATATAAATAGTTTTCATATTATTGTATGATTTATGGCGCTTTATAGTATTTTCTCTACTAATGTTTAAATCCAAATGCATACAAATATTTAGCACTATTAGTTATATTTCCTTACACTATCTATTTAACAATAATATTTGGATAAATTTTTCGTTTGTTATACAAAAAATCATTTTTTATAACAAAATAATAAATGCTTCATTGTTTCTATTCTATTTTGGGTATTTGTTGTGGTATTTTTATTTAGATTTTTTTTTCGTTTTGTTTAACACTGTGTAAATTTTTGTCATCTACTATGTAGTTTGGTTTCAATTGTAAATAAATAAACGCTAAATTGCAGGCATTATATCTATTGTTCTAACATTTATTTGGAGATTTCTATTTTTGAAATACTTTTGATAGCTGTAAAATAACCCAGAAAAAAACTTGTTAACATTCTGTTACAAATTAATTAGAAACTTTAGGGTTAGCCAAAATAATGAAAAAAATGTTACGAACAACTTTGTAAATTGTTAAAAGTGTCGCATTTGGTGTTTAGAGAACCCACGAGTAATTGTCGAAAAAATTGGCCAATAAGCCCGCAACCACTTGTACATTGAAGCAGGACATTTCAACTTTGAAGCAACGAAAAAAAATTACAATCTAAGATAAAAACTGTTATTCTAATTTAATATAATGTATAGTAGATATTTATCATTTGATCATATGATAATTTTAACATTTAGAGCATATATAATTTTAGTTGCATACTTTTTGGCTGCTAATTCTAAATTTGTTTCGGTGATCAGAATATACTATTAGATTACATTTGATGGGTTAGTTTAAAGTTAAAGGACCATACCAACAATCCAATAAAGAACAGAACAGAAATAATTGGTATTCTATGGGGCCAACAAATTTCTCAAAACGAGAATGTTTTTGAGTTGACATGATAAGGCTCAACATCTCTTTTGAGTCCTCACATAGCAAGGCATGAATTATTGAAAAATAGTATTTTTGTTTTCAAGCTTAAAACAAAAAACAAACTGAACTATTTTGCAGCACCTTAAATTAACAAAATAAAACTTTAAACATTAACAAAACATCATCTGCTCCTAGCTATGTTTATTCACATTTCTGTGCTTCCCCTTTTTAAAATTTATTAATATAAAATGTTTGCTTTTTGTTTTCGAAAAATAAACACATCACAAGTCAAGTATTTTTTAGTATTCAATTTAAAATGAAAATACAAAAAAAAAACACTCGGAAACGGAAGGGACAAGATAAGGCCAAGAGAAAAAAGAGAATTAAGTTAAATGCACACACACACACACATCTAGAAATCAAGTATCTATGTACATAAGAGTGTGTATATATTTTACAGGTTTCAACTTGTTGTATTTTTGTTGCAATTGTTGATGTTATTTTATGGTTATCGTTTGCAATCTTGTGTTTTGATTAAATTTATAACAATTTTCAATTGCAATTTGGGGGTACAGAGTAAAAATTCAAACTAAAACCAACAAGAAAAGCAAACTAAACCAAACTAAACAATTGGCCAAGAAAAATAACATGTATTTTCCTTTCCATTTTTCTTTAGTTTAAAACAAAAATATACTACAATTTGCTATTTACACAGAAAAATAGCAATACTTGTTTTATATGTATATTGAGCAAGTATAAGAAAATTCAATTTTCTATGGTCAAAGTTTATTGAATTTATTAGACAATAATATCAGCACAACAACAATTTGGTTTTCGTATACACGAGAATTTAAAAAAATAAAATGTAATAAATAAAATCCAGAGATATATATTTTATTTATTTACAGACTTAACTTAATTAAAGTCATTCTTTGTAGCTTTTGTTTAAACATTGCAAAATAAACAAAAATTAAATTTAATTTCGTTTCGTTGCTGTTCTATAAAATTTGTTTTATGTATCATGACCATGTTTCTTTTCATTCTTTTTTTTAGTTTTGTCTTTGTTTTGGAGAGTTTCTAACTCCAACAACGTTAAGTGTTGCTTAAGATGGCGTTAAGATCGTTTTGTTGTTAATGGCTGTTTTCTGCTGTTAGTAGTGATAGTAGCAGCAGTAGTGTCAGTAGTTTTGTTGTTGATTTTTTCCCCGTTTAGATTTTCTTACCCTCTTCAGTCTAGTACGAGTATTTATAAGATTCTTGTTTTTTTTTGCCCCTCTAACTGTTTTTGTTCTGGTTGTTTTGTTTCTTTTGCTGGCAAGTTTTCTTTCCACTTTACTTTTGTATTCTATGTATCTGTGTACTGCTGCTGCTGCTATGTTGTTATGAAGATGTAGATAAGCTTAAGTGTTGTGCAAAATTTTGTGACAACAACCCCAGTACTTATTGCAACGTTTAGTACATGTTTAAGGGGGTAAAATGTTTGCAACATAAAAAAAGTTATAGATATGGATGGAGTGGAAACCTTTAGCTGGTACTGTTTTGAAGTTAAGTGCCAATGATGCACTTGCTAACATCCACACACACACACATAAATACACAATAACGCCTTGTAATATAATATACTATGCACTTGAGATAAATAGATACAGAGAAAATAAAAGACATGCAACAATAAATGCAGCCAGTGGTACATTCTTAAAGAAACATAAACATAAAAACCTAAGAAAACATAAATCTAAATTAAAACAAACCTAAAAGTATGCTTTAGTTATGTTTAAGAAGGGTTTTACATGTTTATGAAACAGTGAATGAAATAATTCATTAATTAAAAATTTTATTGTAATTTTTATTACTTAGAAATTTGTAAGAACAACTGAAGCTCTTCTGTTTTGTGTTGAGTCTCAAAATTTCATAAAAATTTTACTTAAAGCACAGAATTGAAGGTCTCTTGCTTTTAACACAATTACCTAAACTGTTAGCACTCTATCTTTCTCTCACCCTTTCAATACTCCCCCCAAAATATGCTTTACATTTTTATTGAATTTTCTTTGTTGTGGCTAAAACTGTGCGTTTTTTGCAGTACTACATTATAATATAATTCGCTTGAACTATTTCAATTTCACTTAAAATTTTCAGTTACCAAGATGTTGAGAATTTTAATTAAACTACCATTGTGTTTGAAAAATCTTTTGTCTAAGAATTTCTTCTCTCACGTAAATGTGCTCCTAAGTGTATGCTTGTAGTACATACCAGTAGTAGTTGTGTTTTTTTTCTTCTAACAAATCAAATTGAATGTTTGTAAACTGAAATTAAAATTTACTTTTAACAACCTCTACTCTACACTGTTTTAGTACTCTGTGTGGTCTTATTATTTTTGAGGTGGACGTGAAATTTTATTTTAAAGCAACAAAAAAAGTTTTATATTTCCTTGCTGCTGCTTTCTAAATTCCTTGAAGTGTCAAAGTTTGTCTAAAAAGAAAATATATACTTATATATTGGTTTTGTACAGAAAAATTAAGGTACATTTTGGTCACTAAATATCATTGCGCAAAAAAAAACGAGGAAATTTAAAAAGTTTACATTGTCTCAAGGAAATTAAAAATTTGATAAAAAAAAAACTAATTTAATTCAAAAGAAAAATCAACCTTATTTTATGACACTGCAGGAGTGTTTATAAATGAAAACATGAATAAATAAAATGTTCTATAGAAAAAAATGTTGTAAACAACATTTTTTATAGAAAATGTTTTAAGCAACATTTTCTATAGAAAATAGTTGTAAACAACATTTTCTATAGAAAATAATGTTGTAAACAACATTTTCTATAGAAAATAATGTTGTAAACAACATTTTTTATAGAAAATAATGTTGTAAACAACATTTTTTATAGAAAATAATGTTGTAAACAACATTTTTTATAGAAAATAATGTTGTAAACAACATTTTTTATAGAAAATAATGTTGTAAACAACATTTTTTATAGAAAATAATGTTGTAAACAACATTTTTTATAGAAAATAATGTTGTAAACAACATTTTTTATAGAAAATGTTTTAAGCAACATTTTCTATAGAAAATAATGTTGTAAACAACATTTTCTATAGAAAATAATGCTGTAAACAACATTTTCTATAGAAAATAATGTTGTAAACAACATTTTCTATAGAAAATAATGTTGTAAACAACATTTTCTATAGAAAATAATGTTGTAAACAACATTTTCTATAGAAAATAATGTTGTAAACAACATTTTCTATAGAAAATAATGTTGTAAACAACATTTTCTATAGAAAATAATGTTGTAAACAACATTTTCTATAGAAAATAATGTTGTAAACAACATTTCCTATAGAAAATAATGTTGTAAACAACATTTCCTATAGAAAATAATGTTGTAAACAACATTTCCTATAGAAAATAATGTTGTAAACAACATTTCCTATAGAAAATAATGTTGTAAACAACATTTCCTATAGAAAATACTGTTATACACAACACTTTCTATAGAAAATACTGTTATACTTAACATTTTCTATAAAAATACTATTATACCCAACATTTTCTATAAAAAATACTGTTACACACAACATTTTCTATAGAAAATACTGTTACACACAACATTTTCCATAGAAAATACTGTTACACACATTTTCTATAGAAAACCTGATGTAAACAACATTTTCTATAGAAAACCTGATGTAAACAACATTTTCTATAGAAAATCTGATGTAAACAACATTTTCTATAGAAAATACTGTTGTAAACAACATTTTCTATAGAAAATACAGTTGTAAACAACAGTTTCTATAGAAAATGCTATTGTAAACTACATTTGCTATAGAAAATACTATTGTAAACAACATTTTCTATAGAAAATACTATTGTAAACAACATTTGCTATAGAAAATACTGTTGTAAACAACATTTGCTATAGAAAATACTGTTATACACAATACTTTCTATAGAAAATACTGTTATACACTACATTTGCTAAAGAAAATACTGTTATACTCGAAAATTTCTATGGAAAAAAACAGTTATACACGCATTTTTATATATAATATTGTTAAACAGAAAATTTTCTTTAAAAAAACTGTTAGATTTACACATTGTAGAAAAGTCTTCCCAGTTTCCTTTGTGCTGATTATCTCTTTTTTCACATTTCGGTTTAAGGCTCTTATATTTATATAATTTTCAAAATTTGCCTTATAGTGCGACTTTAGATGTTTAATTGGTTTAATATGCTGGCATTTGCTAAATTAGTATTTAGCATAAAGCCTTTAATTGAAATAAATTAAAAAAACTTTACAAATTTAAAGCAACCACCATTTTAATAACACTCCAAAATAAATAACATAAAAGCCTGTTAGTTAGGCAATGATTATTATCAATATATTAAAGTTATTATAACACTCTAGCTGGAATGTTTTTATACCCAAATATTCAATTAATTCATTAGTTAAGTTAATCTTCCACTTTGTTTAATTTAAAATAATCAATAGTTTAATATGTTTTCTTTTGCTACCAAGGTTAAAGAGAAATTAAGCTTAATTTTTATTTAAGACATTTAATTTGCATTTTTTGTTGCGCCAAAACATAGACCTTAGCTAAGAGATTTTATAATTTAACCCTTTTTAAATTGTAATTCTCCAAGACTTTACCTTTCACCCCATTGCTGAAGTTTTCTGTTTCTGGTTTTTGTTGTTCTTTCTGTAAGGCTAATTTACTTGCTGCTAAGCATTACTGAAAGGGGAACAGCAACAAGGTTGAAGGGAGTTAAAGCAGGAGTAGCTACAGCAAGAAGTTGCTATTGTTGGTGGTAAATTAAGGATTTTATGTGTGTTTTTAATGTTCTTATTTTGTGAAAACATTATAAATATAAACTAAGACAACACACACAGACACACAGTAAGAAAAACATACTCATACCTTTGAAAATTGTATAAATAACAATTTTATCACTTTTATTTTTATTATAGAAATTTCTTTAACTTCTTGGTCGTCTCTTGTTTACCCATATAACAATGCCATTCTATTGTTCTTCTAAACAGGTCAGGCTTTTGAGAAGTGTAACACACCCTCCTTGACTTCTAGTTTAACGTACAGTTTCCTAAACAACCAAGAACAAAGGAATCGTCGGCAGCATCATCATCAGCATTACATACAAATACAAACACAATAACAATAACAGAAGCAACAACTAATTTCCCAGAAAATATTTTGGCACGTTTAACTGCTGAAAATGTGTTACAAATTTGCTTTTTATTACAAAAGGATGTTAAGGACTTTTATTGTATAAAGCTTTCTCTCTCCTACACTCATACATAATTTTATTACACCACCCTCCAACAGACACATATTTTGAAACCAAACAATGATAACAAGATGCTTATTATTTAGTTCGTTTATGAGAGTGTGTATATGTTTTTTAGGCTATTTCAAATTAAATTTTATTTGAAATTTATTTTTTGGGTAATAACATTGTCAGTAAGCCCTAAAGTATACTTTTAAATTGTGTAAATATGAAAGGGGAGCCTCGGTTTAAAAGAGAGCATCAATATTTGTTTATAATTTTAACTGCAGATACTCAAACATATAATATAGATTTTCTGACAAATTGTTAGTTCTTTAAAGAATATGCTTACGTTATGCTTTATTTAGTTTTGCTATTAAAAACAATTTAAACTTTCTTAATTGTATATTATAATTGAATTAAGATAAATGCCTAAGTCATGTTGACAAATTTTCACCCACAAGAGAAGTATAGATTTTTGTGAGCAAAAAACACATAAATATACATTTCTAGGACATACACAGATTCGTACAATAGTAGCAACCGAATTTGTTGCCTATCGAATGCTTCAGTATCACACATAGAATTTTTTGGTTATATCAAACAGAAAATCAGTTGATAAAGAAGAATTTCGGGCAACATTTTCGGTTGCCACAACGAATATGTTTTCTCTGTGTACATAAAAATGATCCTCTGATTTTCACAGAGGATTTTGCGTAGTTGTAAACGCTAATTTTAGCACTATTCCAGCAAAAACTTGATTATTACATACATTACTTATTACATGCCCTATAGTTACTTCGCTTTTAATCACATGTTAACCCATTATATTGTAATTCATGTTTTTACCGGGCTAATAATGTAATTCAAATGACTAGCCTAAAAGTATGCAATTTAATTTACTCAAACTTCAATTAGAAGTTTAAAGCTTAAATTTCGATATACAAATCTTGTAGTAAATATAAATGTATTAAAAAAACTGTTTAAATTAGTGTCTTAAATCCCTGCTAATTATTTTCAACATTTACTTTGCTATGTAAATTAACAAAAACTATGAAATCTATAGTTTATTCCCTCTTATTTTATTTTACTTGTTAAAATCCAAAAGGCAAATCCAACAAAAAAAAAAAACACAAAAAAGAAAAATTAAATTATAATAATCAGGCGATAACAAGATGTAAATGAAATTCATTGAATATAGTTGTTTTGAAAGAAATTTCCATTATCGACAACCCACAAACAATACCCCAACATCAGCTGTAAACTTACAAAAGAAACACCAAATTTTCTTCTAGCATTTTATCAAATTCTCCAAAAAAAAAAAAAAAATCTTAGCAAAAGATTTGTTAAACACAAGTTCTATAATCGTCTGTAAGAGGAATAAGCAAAAAATAATAATAAAACGAAGACTAAAAGGAAGTATGTATAGCTGGATCAAATAAAAAAAAAAACTCGACAAGAATTAAATTTACGCCAAATTTACACCAAAAAATGGCAGCAGTTGCAGCAGATGTTGGATAAAATGCAAACATGCAAACTTATGGCAAGAATGAAAGGCAGCCAAAAGAAGAAAAAGAAAATCTTGTAGATGAATTGGATTATTTGTGAGTTGAATGGTTTATCAGTAGCTTATCAATAAAATGTGATTTGCAAAAGGGAACAAGCAAACAGCTAAAGTGTAAGGGTGAATGAAAGGAGATTTACAATTGCGGGGAATTGCATTATATAGGAAAGGTTTTAAGTAACAAAAAAACAGTGTGTCCAAAGAATAGGATGTAAAAAAATTTCCATATAATGCTATTCCCAGTAATAAATCTTGAAATTCAAGTCATTGGCTTTCTTTTCCTTCAAATATATGAATTCCACAAAATTACAACATCTTATTTCTGAGGTTTCTGATTTATTTGAAGAATATTTCAAGAATTTCTGTTCAATTTTACATAACAATGAAATTAAGGCTTAAAAAGTAGCATACTTTAAGGCATTAAACGTAATAATTGTATTATGTTGAAATCTTTGCACTTTTTTTCATTTCCACTGTAGTTTCCAGCCTTATTAAGTACAATTTTATTTATATCTTGTATCTTAGACATTAGTGCTGACATTCTGCTTACATCACACCCCCCCCCCACTTTTCTATTTTCATTCTCTCAATTTGTGGTATGTTTTTCTTCAGTTTTCCGTTTGTATATATTATTTTGCGTACATTCTTTATCATTTATTAACTCAAGCCTGATTACTTGTGCCAGAACATCCGGTTGAAGTGCTTTTAATGATGAATTTTTCTTTATCCTGACAAGCAACACGAGCTCTAGCACCCAAAACCTACCACATTATCCCAGAGTATTAACAAAGTTTTCGTGCTTGGTTTTGTTTTCTTCTTATTTTTTTTTTTTTTAGCCAATAGTTTTTATCACTTTTTTCTTTCTAACACCCCAAGAAAAGGAATATTTTTGCAAAGTTTTCTTTCTTTTTTCTTTTTGTTGTTGCATTAAAGTTTGACGAAATTTATTTAAGCATTAAGACAGGATATAGACTCGGCATTTTTTTTTGGGAGAAATAAAAAAATTTTAGCAAAATTGCTTTAAGGCAAGATTAAGCTTTTGAATGTTAAAAAGTAGTTGGGCTAAATATTATTCTTAGTTGCTTTTTCTTATTAAATCAATATTATTTTAATAAAATAAAGGCCTCAAGCAGGACTACAGAAATGTTTTAGTTTTTCAAAATAATTTTAAAACATTTTAAACAAAAAAGAAATAAGTTTTGTTTAAATTACAGTGCTTTAGCATTGAAAATACAGCAATATAAATAGCAGAGAAATTGAGCTATTACTTAGTTGGTGGTAGAAGAAAAAACTTTGTTTGAAGTTGTTATTTATGAAAAACTAAAAAAAAAACTTTTTTATTGCTTGTCCAAAAATTGATTTTCATCAATGGCTTCGTTAACAACATAAGAATTCTTGTTGCTAAAAAATAACAATAAAAAATCTAGAAAAATTCCATTGTTTATAAATATACAAGTTTTGTTTAAACAATTTCTCATATTTTCACTTGTTTACAGTTTTTCTTCATAAAACTAAATTTCACACACTCCTACACAACTTGAGACTGAGCGGGTGAAAGTCTGACAACAAGTGTTGTCCTTTCAACATAGTACAACTAGGAAAACAAAAACCTTTAGACACAATGTGTTGCAAGGCAAATGCTGCAGACTATAACATTCATCTAACTTTACTTTTATACGCATAGAAAATAATATAACAATTGCCTCATGTTCCTTATAGTTCGTGGAACTTGGGATTAGATTACTAGTTATTACATCACTAGTGTTGAAACAAAGTTGCTCGTCGTTGATGCTCACTTTAATAAAAAAGGGCATGTGTTTTCATCCGTCCTAAGTAGTAAGTTAAGTGTGTAATTAAACCACAAGGTATTACTTAGGATATGCAAATACATAAAGTAACTTTTGGAATGTTAGGGATATTTAGCCAAAGAATTGCCGGGTACTTACATTGCTTTTGTGAGATTTTAATAAGGAAACATATTGTCATTGTAATAACGCTTTACAGTAAAACACTAAACAAGTGATTTCTTTTGAAAATTAAACAAATTCAAAGATTGGTTCAGCTGTATGCTTTTGTCCCCCACTGTAACTAAGTTTATATACATATGTATGTGGCTTTCTTCTATGTCTTTGTTTAGGTCATCACGTGCATTTTATAGTTTGCTTTTCTTTACTTTTTCGATTGTTTCCTATTTGTTTCTCTATCTCTACTTTTGTTTTTATTATTGTTTTGTATTATTTACGAAAACTTTTGCAAGTTTTTCTTATTTTATTTATGCTGGCCACAATTTAGTTAAGCATTAAAGTTTCTGTTTTATTTTATATATTTTTTTTTAAATATACATTTCCCCTCTCTTCAAGTATAAGGAAAATGTCTTTGTTTCTTTCTACTTTTAGGTATTTATTTTTGTTGTCATGGGGTTTTAAAGTTTGTTTTTGCTATTGGTTCTTTTTTGTGTTGTTGTTGCTGTTTCATAGAACTAATGATAAAAACATTTTTATTTTTTATAAGATATTGGCTTAAGTAGCAACATTACCTGCATTACAATGAGTTGCCAAAATCAACATGAGCATGAGGCAGGGGGATTTGGACTTAAACAAGCAAATCTTAACAAAATAAAAAAAGTTGTATTTATAGACAAAGGAACCCCAAATGAATTTTAAACAAAAAGGAATTTAAATTAGTATAAATGTATTAATTTTTAAAATAAGGAGATTTATTTAGTAGTTTTGTTTTAAAGCAAAAAAAAAATAGGAAATTTACATTAAAGTTAGCTATAAATGTGTGAGATATTTTGAGTTAAAGTTTGAAACCAAATGCAGCCTTTGCAATAACAAAGAAATATTTGATGCCTGTAAACACAAACCGCATAATAAAGACATTTTTAAATAGTAAGTAGCCCACTGTGGGGATATACATACTTTAGGAAAGTACACTTGAATTGTTAACAAGTTTTTGCTTATTTTTGATTCATTAATTATTATGCCAAAGTTCAAATATAATTGAAACTTTTCAGTTCTTTAAAAAGCGGTAAAAATAAAGAACTTAAAAAATGGGATAATAAACGATTATGACTGAAAAAGTCATATAAAGCCCAGATTTTACTATAAACGTGGTTAAAATTATGCAAGGAACATGTGTTTTTATATAAATGTTTGCAAATGCCTAAAAAAATTTAAAGAATACCCAAAATTCCCAATTCTGATTTTTTTTAATAAACATGGTTTCATGAGAACTAAAAAGGCAATTATGTTATAAAAGACAATTTCCGAAAAAATCCACTTTATTTTTAAATAAAAACAATTGACTTTTTTCATTTATGTAATGGCGCTACGAAGAAAGTCCCCAAACCGCAAATGAATTAAGGCCTCAAAATTTTATCAAAAACTAGCTTCGCTCAGAAAAGTTGTTTTGCATTGCGCCTGTCGCAAACATTTCCTCCTCTAGGGGTGTATTAAAAACTGACTTCGCTCAGAAAAGATTTTCTGCATAGCCGGTCTAAGGTTTTCTTCTCTTGGGTTTTCTGGGCGAAGCCTGTTTTTGATACACCCCATAGGAGAAAACCTTTGCGTACGGCCGAAGGACGGCAATGAAAAGAGGTTTTAGTATGCGAATCCGGTTTTTTTTTGATTTTGGTTTGGGGGTTCCTTTTGTTGGGGATTTATTTCATTTAGAACTTTTGGGTTTTAAATTATAATGAATTAGTCCCCAATTTTGGGGTTTAAATTCATTTGCGGTTTGGGGACTTTGTAGCGCCTTATGAAAGGGGCAATTTTTAAAGGTTCATTTAGAACTTTTGGGTTTTAAATTATAATGAATTAGTCCCCAATTTTGGGGTTTAAATTCATTTGCGGTTTGGGGACTTTGTAGCGCCTTATGAAAGGGGCAATTTCTAAATTCAATTTTTTTTTCGAAATTAAGAAAATTTAATTTTAAGGTTATTCGAAAGAAAAATTTGTAATTCCCATAAACATTTTTAAAATTTCCAAATTTTTTGTCTTAAAGAAAAACTAGATTTTATGAACTTAGAAAATGCTAATACATTATAAAACACTTTTATAATAAGTCCACTTATGAAGAGAAAAATTCACTAGAGTTTTTTCCCTTTTCTCGTATTTTCTATTCAAATTCAATGATGAATATAGCAAAAGGGTAAAAAAACTCGCGTGGGTTTTTTATTCATAAATGGGCTGAATATTACCATTATTTTTGGGGAACAAGGTTTAATCAAAATTGTAAATAGTGAAATTGGTTAAAAAGCAAACAAGATTGTAGAAATCATAAAAAAACTAGATATTTTATGAAAAACTAGACATGTAATTCCCATACAAATTTTAGAAAATTTCAAAAATGTGTAAATTTCTCTTTCTTAAAGAAAGTATGGTCGGTCAAGCCCGACCATATAATACCCTACACTAAGTTAAAGAGCAAAAACATTTTTCTTTTAAAATTTCAATAATTTATATTTTTGAGTGATTTTCGGAAGTGGGCCTTATATGGGGGCTATGACCAATTATGGACCGATCACCATGAAATTAGGTCGTGTGATTTATGTCTATATGAAAGTTTACTATGTTGAATTTTGTGAGTATACCAAAATTTTTAAGCGATTTATGCACGTTAAAGTGATTTTCGGAAGCGGTTCTATATGGGAGCTATGTCTAATTATGGACCGATCATAACAAAATTTAGTGACAGGAATTTTGTATATATAAAACTTATTTGGAGCGCAATTTGTGGAGATACATTTATAAATTAAACATTTATGACCGATAAAGTCCAATTTCGGAAGGACATTTGTATGGGGGCTAGGTGAAATAATGGACCAATTTCAGCCAGTTTCAATAGGCTTGGTCCTTGGGCCGAAAAAATAATATGTACTAAATTTGATCGAAATATCTTCAAAATTGCGCACAAGGTTTACATGGACAGCCAGCCAACCAGACGGACGGACGACTCAGAAAGTGATTCTAAGTCGATCGGTATACTAAGGTGGGTGTTAGACACCCCACTATGGTGGTGTAGGGTATAAATAGATTTTATGAATTTATAAAGTTCAACTATGTTATAAAACTCCTTTTTGTAACAATATTACAACCATTTCTGGGGAAAATACCAAATTATAGGTTCCCTTTAAAAATGATAAGATAAGTAATGAATTTGTCTAAAATACATAAAATTTACAAACAAATTTGCTAGGAATCAGGTAAATATAAGTATTTTAATTTGAAATTTATGCTAAATAAAAATTTCCAAAATCCCATAAAAAATTTTAAAAATTTCCAAAACACCCAATTTTGATATTTTAAGGGAAACTGAAGTTTATGGTTGCAATTTTATTAATAAACTCATATACCTACTAGATTAACTTTTAATTCTGTTAAAAATATCCAAAATCTTTAAATAAATTTTAAGTCTTTTATATTTAAAAGTACAACTTTTTCCACAAATTGTATGTGCAACAACAACAAATAAGAAATATCTCAATTATTTTCCCAAAATGTTTTCCACAACTGAAAGGGAAAGAAACCTTGTATTTACTACCCCTTCTTACTATTTACACATTCTATAGTTATTATTATTTTTGTGCGGTAGTTGTTTGTTAATGTCAAAAACTGTTGTTGCCGTTGTTGTTTTAATATTTGTGTAAATTGTGTAGTGAAATAAAGTTCCCACAGCTTGACCTAAAAAACAACTGAAAATAAACAAAAAAAAATAAAGGAAAAAAACAAAATTCATACTCTAAGTTTTGTACGAAACCGCAAAAGTACACGCGCGCAACAAGCGAAAAAACATTTTAGTAACGCTAAATTAAATAAAAACAAAGCAAAGCAAGAAAACATAAAAAAAGACCAAACAAAAAAATATTTTTGTAACAACATAATTTTTGAATTTTCGGTTTATTTTTATATTTTGTTGTCGTTTTTTTTTTTTGTTGCCAGTAGTTTGTGTGTTTTTCTAAATTTTCATTCATTTCATGCACATTTGTATTTACCTTCGACCACTTTGTTGTAAAATATTTTAAATTAAAATAAAAGTGCAGCCAAAAACAAGACAACACATTTTTGTATGAAATATTTATGAAAAATTTTACCATTTCCCAGAGATAATAAATTACGCATAGTTTTTGCTTTTTTGTTCTTGTATCCACAATCACATTTTCCCACGTTAATTTTCGTTCAACATTTTTACGCTAATTTGTGTAATTACATGGGAATTTAGTGTACAATAACAGTAATGACGGCCACCACAACATCAAAATTAAGCCATTTGTGTACACGCAACTGTTGCACACTGCTGGACTCTTGGCCAGAAGCGATGTTGACCCAAAATTATTTGATTGACACAAATCTTTATTGTTTAGCATTTGCTCTGGTTTTGAAACTAAAGTAATTTTTATTTAGGAAAATTTTGATTTTTTTTAAATTGTGTTAATTTCGTTTAAAACATTAATGACAGCTGGACATGTTTTGTTGAAATTCATATTTAGCAATGATATAGAGGTAAGACAAAATTTCACAAATAGTTGGATACATAATATCACAGATATGTATATTGACAGATGTTTTGAAATATTTAGGAAATGAGTAAATCAAAATGTTCGAATGCAGTTTCTTTAAATACTAATTATTTGATGAAAAGACTATTTCTATAAATGTTTGATGAAAAAACTATTTCCAAAAATCCCAGCCATTTCACAGATTTTCAATATTGTAATCCTCGAAAGGAAAACGATTTTAAAATATTTGTATGAAAATCACCAAGTTTTCAAATAATTTTCGAGTTTTCCTTTCATGTTTCTGTATCAGGACTTTAATCAAAACAAAAAAATGCAATATTTATTCCAATAATTTTTAAACATTTTAAAGTTATTAAAAGTAAAAATTATTAATTCTGATACAATTTTTTAAAATTTTCTAAATTCCCAGGGATTTAAGGGATTTAAATTTTAAACTTTACGAATTCGCACAAAAATTTTAAAAATTCCCAAATTCGATTTTCTTAAATCATAAAATAGGTCTTTAACAATAGGACCATTAATTCTGGGTAAAAATTTAAGAATTTTAATTTCCCTTTAAATGGTGTAAATAGTGAAATTGATTAGAAAACAAAAATATTAGTTAAAAGTAGGAAGAAATCAGGAAATCTAAATCCCAAATAAAAATTTACTAATTCCCACAAAAATTTTTAAAATTTCCAAAATTCCCAAATTTTTGTTTCTTAATGAAAAACTAGGTTTTATGAATTTTGAAAGTGGAATTAAATTATAACAAACTTTTTAAACAATATGACCATTATTTCTAGTTAAAAATTAAACAATTTTAGTTTCCCTTTAAAAGGGGTAAAAAGTAAAACTGCTTAAAAATCATCAAAAAAGTAAGAATTATGTAAAAATGCTAAAAATATAAGAAATATACATTTTAATGTTATCATGAATAAAAAATTACAAATTCCGTAAAAATATTAAAAAATTTCCAAATTTGTTTTACTTAAAGAAAAACTAAGCTTTATGAATTTAGAAAGTGTAACTGTATTATAAAAAGCTTATCTAACAATACGACCATTATTTCTGATAAAAAATTTGAGAATTTTCATTTCCCTTTAAAAGGGGTAAATAGTGAAATTGATGAAAAGTCAAATATATTAGAAAAAAGTAGGTAGAAATCGAGGAAATACAAAGCATTCAAATTTTAAACTTATCCAATTAAAAAGTTACTAATTTCCACAAATATTTTTAAAATTTCCAAAATTCCCAGTTTTTATTTTTTTAGCAAAAATAAGTTTTATGAGTTTAAAAACAGAAATTATATTATAAAATGTATATACTAACTATGATAACTTTGTTTCTGGCGAAATAAATTCAAAATGCTTTAAATCCGTTTTTTGCCCAGAATTTAGTTTTAAGCAGTTAAATGAACATGAGCACTCCTATTACATGTACATACTGCTAGCAAACGTTAGCTTCTCTCATACTTCCACACAAAACATTTACAGCAAAACCAGAAAATAATAATAAATTATTGCGGTATAAAACTCTCATTTTACGCATACTACAAAACATAGACGAACGAACGAATACATTAACATTGTGTGAGAAAAGCTATGGTATGTGTGATATGTGTTGGTAATAGTTAAACAAGAACTTATTACACATTTTCATTACATTTGCCAGATAGTTTTTCATTTAAATTTTTATTTCTTTTTGGTTTTTTTTTTTTTGTTTGTTTCTGTGTTCTGCAGTTTTCGCTTCTTTACTGTGCTGTTGGTTGCAGCATGAGTATGAAATGGAATTTGTTTGAAAAATAAAACTAGAGCAACATTATAATGTACATTGTCTACAAATATAATAAAGTATAAATTTCAATACGCATACACATATGTGAAAACATACAGATAAAAGAGTGTAAATACATTCACACATATATATCCTTTTAGGCAGACTGAAGCATTAGCAGGATCCTAAAATATAGGAGAACTGGATCGAAAGACAAAAAGATGTAGCGGAATTTTTCTTTAAACGATAATTGTACACATAACACTTTAGGTTATAGCAAATCTGAAATTTATAATATTTGTTTGACTTCTTAACAAAAAGTGCCATCCTAATATCTTACCAAGTTTGATTATATACATATAAGTTTTAAAATATGTTTGTATTTGTACACAGAGACAAGTTACACATGTTTCTATAAAATGAAATACATACTATATAGAGTTATAAATACTGGCAAATAAAACTACATAAAATAAAGAACAAATAAATGAAATGCATTGTGCTGGCAATGACGAGTATGATGAGAAGTATTGCATGCAATTCTATAATTTACTTTATATTAAAAAAAAAAAAAAACTAATAAAGTTGTAGTATACTTTTACACAACTGATTTTTGTGCTAGTCTTTTTTTCGTACCATACCATACTACAAAATTCTATTATTATAAATATTTCTAAAGCATACTTTGAGGTGTAGTTACAACATTTACAACTACACACAAGTTGCTTACCGGTAATGTGTGTTTGTGGCATTATTTTTTATTGACACATTGACATATGAAATTATTATTGTAAAATGTTGAGTATCTCTCAGTTTATTACAGCTTTTTTGTACTAGTTTTAACTGTAGTAATTTTCATTAAAAAGTTTTTTTTTTGAGTAATAAAAGAAAATGTTAAATAATGTTGTTGTTTGAAACAAACAAAAAAAATGTACCAATTAAAATTTAAATAAAGATATATTTAAAAAAAAAAAAACTATTAAAAATACCATTAAAATATTTTTGAAAAGTATTATATTTTAGATATTAAAAAGAGATTAAAAAACAATTTCCTTAAATTGCTACAATATTTTACACTATCAAATTTATTTAAAATTAAATGTACAGAGTTTCTTGCAGTAATAAGTTATAAAAAGAAAAGTTTATATTTTTAGCATACTTTTAGGGGCTTGAAAAATCTCTACAATATGCATTTGCGACTCTCTAAAGTATATATACCCAAGATCCTTATAGGCAGTGTAGTTTAGAAAACGATATGTGGGTTGAATTTAACTTTGACCAGGCCTCAGATATACATTTGAGAATTTTGTTAATAAAAAGAAGTAAGAGAGCTATATTCGGCTGTGCCGAATATAGCTCTATATATAAAAATATTTTTTTTTTTAAATATTTTTATTTAAACAAAATCAAAAAATTTTTTTTCCAAATTGTTTTGTAATTTTTTTTAAAAAAAGTTTTTTCAAACAAAAAAAGAATTTATGACAAAAAAAAAAATGTTGATGAAAAAAAAATTCGGGTTAAAAAATATTTTTTTCCGATTTTGACCCATTGTATGTCCAACTTACTATGGTCTTATATATGTCGTTGCAAAGGTCTTTGAAATATCTATCATTAGATATCCATATTGTCTATATTAATGACTTAGTAATCCAGATATAGGTCAAAAATAGGTAAAAAATCGAGGTTGTCCTAGTTTTTTCATTATATCGATTCCGCTATCTATAACGATCCAGATATATATACTTTATGGGGTCGCAAATGAAAAATGTGGAAATTACAAACGGAATGACAAACTTATATATACTCTTGCCACTCATGGTGAAGGGTATAATTAGCAAAATCGGTCCATTAATGGCTGAGATATGATTAAAAAACCAAGGCTACCCAGATTTAAAGCCTACTTTTAAGCAGAACTGTAAATATATTAAAGCAAAATAAGTTTTCCTTTTGTTAATGCAACAAAAATCCATTATACAAGAGTATGGCAATAAATTTAAAGCCTACTTTAGGGATGGATTAACTATTTAGTACCGTTGAATTGTATGAAAGTCTATAAGTTTTAACCTCGTTATTATTGAAGTGTTTAAAATCTCCTACTTTAAACTCTGCTTTAAAAACATTATTTAAAAATTCTTTTAAATTAAATTCTTAAAGCAACGCTTTTAATTAATTACCGACTAAGCCACATTTTTTTTTTTGTGTTTCAATTTATTTGAGGCGAAAAAATTACAATTTCCTTTTGATTCTTTATTTAGAGAAAAAATACTACTGTAATACTCTGTTTTTTCACATACTACAAACATAAGAATATTTAAATAGAGCGTTTTTTTCAGACATTTTCTAACATGTTTGCATTTCATATATCTTTCATTTGCCATGTTTAGTTTATGGCAAAAGTGTAACAGAATTCTAAAGGACTTTTTTTTTCTTTTTTGTTTTACTCTCTACGTTGTAAATGCCACAAAAGCATTTAAGTCTCTGCTGTATTTAAGGCTAAAACAGACGTTATGTTTAGATAACAAATAACAAAACAAACAAAAAAACCTGAAAAAAGGCTAAAACAAAATGAGTTTCACTCAGCCTTTTAGACATTTGCAGCAGAAAGTGTAAGATATGCAGTTTTATGCAAACATTATGTGCATGATAAATATGAAACGTAAAACCACAACACAAAAAAATTGTAAAGCATAAAAAAGGCAAATCTTTATTATGTATTTATATGTTTTAGACTTTAGTTGGTGTCATTATACATACATATATATGTTTTTTATACATACTTATTTATGTATTAATATGCTCATTTCAGGCAGCATTTTGTGTTGATGTTCATTTTGCTGGCAAAATAAATCCACCTGTTGATGACTGTTACTGTCAGTCCTTTTAGAATTTTTAATTACAAAATTGAATTCAGGGTTTTGCTTAAAGCAAAAACAGAATTTTTAAAATTTAATAAATAAAGAAACCAGAGATTTGTAAATTTTAATTAGAATGAGATAAATTTAATAGTATTATAAATAAATTGAAAATTTACCTAAATGTATGCTTTACTTTGTATGCCTTAAAACAATTACTTTATGTACATATCTCATTTTATGTAAATTGTCACATACTTCCCTTCTATAAAGGTTTCCAATAAGGGCGGATCGATGTTGACAGTCTGTGGCTGCCATATTGGCGGCGGCCGTCAAATATGTTGTTTATTATTTATTTACTAATGCGAAATGCCCATGGCAAGTTATGCGACTGAAACCGAACTGGCTGACTTTCACTAAAAAAGAGGGGAGGGTGCTTTTAGGCGAGACATTTTATAAATCATGAAAATCATTGAATTTTTTTTATAAACTCGCAATACACCTGAGCAGCATAACTTTGCCTATAAATCTATTATATGATTTTTTTTAACAATTTCCATAAAATCTTGTTACTGCATTAAACCAGAAAATTACTTTAAATGTCACTTCAAGTCCAAACAAAACAGCAGGAACATTTTCCAGTCCATTGTTTTTTGCAAGCAACAAAAATAAAAAATCCACAACTTTGCAAGAAATAAAAATAAACAACATAATTTTGTTGCCTACTAACAGGCTGAGAAATAAAAAAAAATAAAACACAGCCATATAATAATGTTCCAACCTGGCCTGGTTTTTTTATAGAATGTTCTTGTCCAAAACAAACAATGCACATGCAGACTCTCACAGAAATGAACAAGTATTAAACTATTTTTATAAAGGACTTTATCTAGCCTTTATCTTAAACTTGTTGGTGTGAGTGTACAAAGTGTCCTTAGTCTATCGATTTGGTATGTATGTCAGTGTAATCGTAGTGTGCTGTTGCCAATGATGACACTCTACTTGATATGCTGTTGATGAGATGAGTGTATGATGATGTTGCTGCTGACGTTGAGATGTTATTGCATATTGGTAGACTTTTTTTTTTGTTTTTCTTTCATAAAAGCATACTTGTCTGCCAGCAATAACAAGTTAACAAAAAACATTTTTTTTTTAAATATGGTCCATACATAATATTGATGTTTCATTGTTAAGGGGTTTTTTGCTCCTTCTTACTTTTTTATAACTTTTTGTTGTATTTAATAGAGAAACAGGCGTCATATATTTTTTTTTAAACTGTTGCTGTTTTATTGTTTGTTCATCATTGTCAGAGTTAATCGACAACAGACATTTTAACAAAATGAAATAAAATTGAAAAGTTTTCTATAAAATTGTGAGCAAGCGGAAATTTTAATAACAGTAAAACATATCATTAAAAGACTAAACATTTTAAATAAGTTTCTCGATTCTGTTTAAATAAGTGTTACTGTAGGTTTTATTTTAAACATTTACATTTATGCAACATTGAAACATCATCACCAAAGCAAGCCAACAATATATTACAACAAGTCGTACCATGTAGTTTTTATACTCTAGTGTATGTATGTAGATATGTATGTACTTGTATTGATTAATTTTATATGTATGTGTCCGTCTGTAGTTTCATATGTAGCAGTTTGTTTTATGTATTGCATTACACGTTTACTTCATGTCCTTTATGTGATTTGTGGCTGTGTGTGTGTGCTCGTTTATCGTTTGAGTATTGACAGCCAAGGGGTTGTGCTATACTTGTCATTATGTGTTTAATGCCTCAATGTATGCTATAGTTTATGGTGGTCTGTTTCATATAAACTTTATTCAATTTTGTTGTTAATACTGCGCGTTTTTGTCACTAAATATATACGTATATGTTTCTGTGTATAAAATTTTTCCATTGGTTTTTGTTTATAAAGTATTTCTAGTTAAACTAAAGTGTAGTTAATTAATAAATTTATGGATCTTTTTGATATAACAAAATTTAATGAAATTTATTAAAATACACGAGTAAGTGCATTTTTGAATGAAACACGGGTTTTTGGATAAAAAATTATTTTATTCTCCAACATAGTCTCAACGTTTCACCCATTTTTGTATCCCTTCCAAAAAATAAGATTTTTTGAGGTATTTTTTGTGAGATGATTTCATTCTTCAGGTTTGGAAACAAGAAATAGTCGCTCGGGAACATTTGGCAGCCTAATTCATTTCTACATTTTTCATTTGCGACCCCACAAAGTACATATATTCTGAATCGTTATAGATATCGAAGTCGATACATCCATGTCCGTGTGTATGTTGAAATCAACATTCCGTACCTCCCAAATAACTTACATACATGATTCATACATCAATATATCGGGAATTCTCCCGGCTATTTAAAATCGAAGAGATGGGCCCACAAATGGCTGATATAAGGACAACCAGGACAACCTTGATTTTTGTCCTATTGTTGATCAATGTATATCTGGATTATTAAGTCATTAATATATACAATATGGATATCCAATAAATTATATTTCAAAGAACTTTGCAATGCCGTTTACAAGCCCAAAGTAAGTCGGACCTACAATGGGTCAAAATAGCCGAATAAAGCTCTCTTAATTGTTTACTATTGAAATTGATGTTGCCGAGTTCCAACAGTATTTATCTAACTTAACCTTTGTTTGTGTGATGGTTTTTTTCGCACAAAAATAATGGTTATTGAGCACACGAAATTCACCTTTTTCAAATTTTTCCTCAAGTCACGAGTTCCTTGTAATAGAAAAATGAGAAATTTAAAAAATTAAACATACAAAAATGAAGCTTACTTTTAAGGTTAAGTTTAATGTTTTATTTAAGGCAAATTCAATTACACGTACTTCATAGAAATAATGGGATTTAGACTGAAAGAATCCAGAAACAGATAATAAGGAGGAAACAAACATGATCAACAAGACATCGCACCAGCTCCAAAACTTCGTACTTTATGGTTAAAATCGTTGTGTCTTTTATCGAGGTTAAAAGTTCAAATTTTATACAAAGGAAATGTAAGGAAAAAATATTATTGAATTGAGAAGAGTAAAAGTTCAAAAATTAGTTTTTTATCGAAATTATTCGCTTTGTTCCTATTTCTTGTTTCACCATATTTTCGAGAAGAAGAAAATTCATGAAATTCGTCACATTTATGCCAAATGGTCAGGGAAATTTTCGGCAAAATAGGGAGAATGTGCCTGAAAATCCCTGAAGGCCATTTATACGATGTACTATTTCATAAATAACTCTAATCTGAGTACTTTATGATTCTAAAATGACAATCTAAAGAAGAACAACTATTTTCTATTTGATTCAAATCTGGCAAACAGTTTGGGACACACTTTTTCCATAAACACAAAAAGTGCTGCATATTTTGCGGCTTAAACAAAAAATTGTTGAAAAGAGTTAATGAGTTTTTTTTTGTGCTGAAAATAAAAATCATTTTCGACAAAATGTAAACAAATTTGAAATTTTCTAAAAGTTGTATTTAAACATTCTATTTAATAAACATGTCATTTACCTTAATATTTCTTCATTTTGTGTTTAACCTAAATGAACTCATAGTATATATTTATATTTTTCTGAACAATTTCCATAATCCTGAACCTTTTCAAATTGACAAATCTGTTGAAAACATCATAACGGAATTAAAAACTTTTCATATGAATAATTTTCGCGTTATTAGCCAAAATGCTAAAAAAAGAGAAAACAAGAGAAACACACACACACGCCGCCAAATAAATAATTTGTCGCTGTAACAATTTTTGGCAAAACAAAAGTGTAACAAAAAATTAAATAAATAAATTATTTAGCATGTTTGTGAAATTCTGCATGAAATAAACAGTGAAATGGCAGGAAAACAACGGGGAAAAAGAGAGAAAAAAAGAAGAGATTTTCAGCTTATTGTTGTTATTGTTTAAAGGTGCAAAGGTGTCATAATCATAAAAGCTAACGTTGCATAAAGCAACTTCATAAAACCATATAAAAAACCATGTGTAACAAAAAAAATAAATAAAATGAAATATAAAAAAAAGGATTTTCACACTTTGACACTAACGAAATAAACAAAAAACATAGCAAACATACAAACTCATATACAGGTAAATAACGTTTATAGCTGTGTATGTATGTATACATAAGTAAATTTTAACTAACACTCATACACAGCACAGAAAAAAATATAACAAAATGAAATTTACACATAAATACATTTACATATAACATTTACTCTCCATCTTTTACATACATAACTACATATATGCTCTTTACACGTTTTATAGAAAATTTTGTCAGTTATTTCTTTTTTTTCCTATTATTACTTGTACTGACAATTTGCTAAAAGGAAAAAAGAAAAATCTAGGAAGTTTTTTCTTTTTTTTTTAAGAAAAAATTAATGTTGCCAAAATATAGCAAAAATATGTAACAATATTTTTATAAATTTACTTTTTTCCTATAACAGTGTAGTAGTGCTTTTTTTCGTTCCTTTAATGTATGTCTCGACGGTTATTTGGTTGCAGCTTTTTGTATATTTTATTGTATTGTGACACTTTAATGATGCGAGTTTATGATGCTTTTAGGGCATTTTACCTTTTTATGCATTTTATTGTTATTATTACGACAATTTTTTCTGTACATCTTGCTTTAGTGTTTTGTTAGTGAAAAAACTACTGTGTGCTTTTAGTTAAAAAAATTTGTTTGAAAATTTCCCCTGTTATATTTTAATATTTTTTTTTTTAAATTTATTTGCTTCATTTCAAACTTTTAAATGTTGACTTTTTTACTTACTTACATTATGAAATTAGTGTCATTTGCTGCTTAGTACTGTGATTTCTTTTCTTTTATGACATAAACTCAAAATATAGCAAAACTTTTCCTTTAACAATAGAGACAATTACCTGTAATGAAGAGAACAATAAGAAAAAAAAAATATTAGACAAATATTATTAATAAAATGTAATAAAAATGTTGTGTAATTTTGTTAATTTACATAAAATTTATGATAGAAAACTTTTCAAAACGAAATTAAGTTTGACTAGAATAAACAAAAACATAACAAATTGGGGCAATAAAGCAGTGATATAATGGACAGGAGAAGTACTTTAAATATTTGCTGTTAGAAGTCATAAAATTGTTTAATGTAAAAGAACTTTTGTAGTAATTTGAAATAAAAGCTTTGAAAGAAAAAAAAAACTGTATTTGAAAGCTGTTTTTATGATTTAAACTTTAAAGCATAAAGTAACGTATGCAGAAAAAAATTACAACAAAACTGTTGACGTTGTTCAGAAGTAGTGATTTTTATGCGGAAAACAAAGATCGCCCATGTTTGAGACCAGTACGATTTATCCAAAAGCAGGGAAATTGGATACCATACGAATTGAAGCCGAGATACATTGAAAGACGATTTTGCATGTCCGAAATGATGTTTGAACGCTATAAAAGAAAATCATTTTTTCACCGAATCATTACTTGCGATGAAAAATTGATGCCTTGCGATCTCGCAACGTAAGATATCGTATGTGAAGCCCGGCCAACCAGCCGAATTGAGACCAAAGCCAAATATCCATAAAAGTAAGGTATAAAGTTGATATAACTACACGCAGAGAAAAAATATAGTTGGACATGGTTACTGTAACCATTTCAATATTGCTACAAGTTTTTTAACTATATTATAGTCACAGTAACCATTTACATGATTGTGGTAACCATAATATGGTTAATTTACGATTCACATGATTGTATCAACCATATATATGGTTACAGTAAACAAATATATGTTTGTGACAACCATTCATATGGTGAAGGACTTATCATATTATGTTGCTCTCGGCTTAAGGCTTATCATAATCTGAGAACAACATATTATGATAAAATTATTCATTATAAATATGGTTGCCACAAACATATATTTGTTTACTGTAACCATATATATGGTTGATACAATCATGTGAATCATAAATTAACCATATAATGGTTACCACAATCATGTAAATAGTTACTGTGACAATAATATTGTTAAAAATCTTGTAGCACTATTTAAATGGTTACAGTAACCATGCCCAATTATATTTTTTCTCTGCGTGTATGTACGTCTATTGGTTTCTCAAGGTTCCAGATATCTGACGAACCCAAATCTTATCGGTTCGGTTGCTATTAAAATCAATTTTAAAATAAAATATATAATAAAAAAAAAAAAAAAATAAAAAAATAAAATTAGGACAACCTCGATTTTTGATCTATTTTTATCTACATATATCTCGAGTCCTAAGTTATTAATATACACAATGTGGATATCCAATGATATATATTTCAAAAACCTTTGCAACGCCATAGTAAGTCGGGTCAACATTGGGAAAAATATTTTTTAAACCCAAATTTTTTCAAAGTTTTGTTTTTTTAATAAAAAAAGAAATTTGAAAATAATTTGTTTGTTAAAATTGTTTTCACTAATAAATAAAATTTAAAAAAAAATGTTGACAAAATAATTTTTTTTAAATTTTGTTTACCTAAAAATGGTAAAGGGTACAACCAAATAAATAAAATAAATGTTAATAAATAAAACAGCAAAAAAGAGCTTTGACGGTCTAGCAAAATTTGAATACTTAAAAAAGATTTTGCTGGAAAGCTAAAGAGAAATAAAAAGTTAAGTAGTTTATATGATATTGAGATGTTAAATATTATATTTAATAATACAAGATTAAAAGCTTATATTGCCAAGCTTAATAGCTGTATTCTACCATATCACTGTAAAAAAACTTTATTAAAGCTCTAATAAAATTTCGAACTTTAAACCAGACTTTTTTAAGTTGAATCTTTAGATTAAAGTTATTATATGTTAAATTTATAAGTATTAAACTAGGATTACAAGTAAAGTACAGCCTTTTTCAATAAAATTAATAGTCTTTTTATATTGAGTGTTTTAGACAAATACAAAGCTTAATGTAGTCAAGATTATTTACCCTTGAGAAGCTTTAGACAAAGATTAAAAGCTTAGTTAATCCCTAATCAAAAGGTTTCTAAAAATTACAATATTTAGTTCAGTTTAATTTAAATCAAGAAGTTAAATAAAAAGGTTTTTTTTAAAGCTAAAATAATTTCAGAAATTGTAAACATTTTAAAAAAATTCATATTTATTCCTCCATTTTTGTAACCAACTACCAAATATAAATTTTCATGATTTATGCATAAATTATGTTACATAGCTTTAAGTTATTACATTTATATTATAATAAAAATTATTTAAAAAATAATAAAGCAACAAAAATTATACTCTTCTACTATACAACGAGTGGATTTCAAACATTTATAATTGTGTAATTTTGGCACGTTTGGTTCATTAAACTTTTCGTACGTTTTTCCTTTTATGTATATGGTTTCCTTTTGAATGTGGCAAAAATGAAAAAAAAAAATAAAATAAACGAAAATGCCATCTATGGGTTTATATGAAAAATAAAATAAAAAAATTACATGTAGTTAAGACCAGGTAGAAGAAGACAATAATAATAATAATCCAGCAACAACACATAACAAACGATCTTCAAAGATACACCTATTCCTGTACACATACATAAGTAGATATTCAAACAATCTATGTGTTTGGCTGAGTGTAAGTAAGAGTAAAATAAATGCGTGTAAGTATGTGCCACCCACTTAATAATTCTAAACATGATTTCAACTACCCCTGAGGCTCATAAACTCTATCAAACAAAATAAACTACTACAACGTACATTATTACAAACATGGGCTATATAGACAGAAAACACTCATACAAGTTTGAATAAAAAAAAACTCCCAACCCAGCAAACATTTTAAGGAATTATTTGGAAGTTTTACTTTAACATTTTATTGAAAGTGGTAGTTTTTTATGGTTTTTTATTTTATTATTTTTATTTTGCTGGGGTTTCTGTTTTTTTTTATTTTCTCTTTAAGTTTTGTTTATAATGTTAAATCCAAGTGTGTATTTTTTCTTCGTTTTTGTTTTTTTATAAACAACCATAGATATCTTCATCTGCGTGTAGTTTCAAGGAATGACTCCATAAATAATCAAAAGAACTCTAGTAATAAAACACTTCATGAAGCAGTACTTGCTGCTGGTTTCCAATAAAATACTTTTGAACATTTTTTTTATTGTTGGCAGCTTAATTAAATGCAGTATATTCAGCCAAAACGAATTGAATATACTTTAAATCGAAGAAACATAAAATTTCAATAAAAAAGTTATAGTTTGAAATGCCAGAAACAGCAATAATATTATGGTCCTTCCAACCATGCGAAACAATTCAACTAATAATACTATGATGGCTGCTTTAATTCATAATAAATCGGGCATTTATAAAATGTATTTGATTAATAGTAATTTTAAATATAATCACAAAAAAAGTAAACATTTTTATAAAGGGTATCCCAAAATTTATGCAAGATTTCAACTGAATAAAAAACACAGTACTCTTTATTGAGATTTTTCTTATTTTATTGAATAACAAAGTATACAGGATAGATTTACTGAACCAAACTGGTTTTTGTATTGTTGGCAGCAATTTACTGCACAATTTGTGACAATTTTGGAACACCTTTTATATTTTTTTTTTAATTTTTTTATATTAAATCAAAATTTATGGTAATTTTAAATTATAGTCCTACGAAAGCATTTAAATGAATTATAGTGCATAGTTTTAGGCTCTTCAAAGTTTATAACAAATAAATTCTTCATTTAAAACATTTAAATATAAAATTTTTCAAACATTTCTAAAATTTCAAGTATTTATGCCAGTAATATTTTGCAATTAATTCTTTATACATTATTTATTTCTCCATAATTTTTTACAGCAACATTTTTATATATATTTCTATAAATACTTTAAGGTACTTATAAATTTATGTATTGATTATGAAGTAGGTGTTTTGCATATTTAAGTACAACATTTTTGTGCTTTGTGTATTTTTGCTGGCAAAGTATTGTATTTCTAGATTTATTTTCTTTAGTCTTCCACACTTGACTTCAACTGGAGAATATCACAACAAACACTCGAGAGACAATAAATTGTAGAAACAACAAATAATAATGAAAATAAAAATATGAATATTTAGTTGAGAAAACCATTAAAATGTGCTGGAATTTTTAATTATTAAGACAACAACAAAGAAAAAACCAAAAAAAAAAAAATATATAAACTACGTGATAAAATGATAAAAATTGTTTTTGGTATTTTATTTTTAAGCAAATGTCATTGATAATATTTTTTCTTTATTTCTTTAAACTTATAGCTGAATGCAAAATAAATATATTTTCCTTATATTTATATACTCAATCAAGTATATTTACATATGAATAACTATAAGTTCATCATTATCTGCAGAATAAGTTTTAGCTGGTATTTGTAAAGTAAAAGTGTTAAAAAAAATATGAAAATTTCTAAAGCCTGCATTTGACATTTACAGCTTGAAGTTTATTTACTTTTTTTTATTACAAAAAAAAAGAAAATAATAATAAAATGTGCAGAATGTATGTTGATAATGTATGCTTGTTTTTTACTCCTAAAGGTATGCTTTGTATTTATGTTGCTGTATATAAAAACTATACACATGATGCAGTTTATTTCTATATAAACAAGCATTTGTAATGCATGACTGATGTATGTTTGATCCTCATCTTCACTAGCTTGATGAACAGTTTTTTTTCCTTTAAATTTTTTGTTTAGCTAAGAGTATTCGAGTAAAGCTATAGAATTTATTTTTTCCTTGTAAGTTTTATTTTTTAAGTTTACCTACTACTACACACTTCAATTGCTTTTAGAGTAGAAACATTTTTTTCCTTTTTATACAAATTCTATTTGCAATATTTAAAGAACAAAACTTAAAATCTGCATTCAATGGCTTCAACATTGATGAATCAGTGAGGCATTTACAAAGTCATGTATTATATTTCTTTTACTTTTATATAGATTTTTTATCTTGCAGCACTCAGGTTATATAGTTTTTCAGTTTGTTTTGCTTTTTTAAATCGAAAAAAGGAAACGCTTTAGACTTAATTAACTTAATAATGCTTGTTACATGTATAAAAGTTAATTAAATGTAGTAGTAAAATAAAAAAAAAACAGTACAATTACTAAAAGTAAGCACAAATTGTTGCCTACTTTAAGGCATTTATGAAAAGAGTTATAGTATGTGATATATCATTATTATACTATTTCATATTTCTAGTTGGAAATTCTCTAAATTCTTAAAAAAAAATTTGATTGCAAGATTGAAAATCTGCAATCAAAAAATACCTTTTGATTTCAAACTTAATTTTATTTCAGGATTTATTTAAATTGCCTACTTTTAGGGTGCTATTTAAAAATAGTAAAAAAACATTACAATTACTAAAATTAAGCACAAATGTTTGCCTATTTTAAGAGATGAAAAGAGTTATATTATGTGATATACCATAATTATACTATTTCATATTTCTAGTTGGAAATTCTCTAATTTCTTTAAAAAAAATTTATTGAAAAATTGAGAATCTGTAATTAAAAAAAATCGTTATGATTTCAAACTTCATTTTATTTGATGATTTATTTAAATTGCCTACTTTCAGGGTGATAATGAAAATAATATTAATTGTATATAAAATGTGTTTTTTTTATAGAAAATGTAAAGCATACTTTAAGGACATAGTAGGTGTTAATTACAGTTTCTCATAACTTTATGTTGACAGCTTTATTAAAAAACACTCTTGTTTATTAATTAAAATATGAATGTATATATATAAAACTCCAGCATCTAAATTAAGCATGAAATAATAAAATTTAATTTTGTATTATTTTCTTTCACAATTCTAAGAAACTGAAACAAAGTTTCTCTTGAAGCGGCTCAGATAAAGTTAAATAAAATTAATGAGAAATATACATATGTCAATGTTTGCTTTAAGAAATTATATACATTTTGTGCCATAATTGTATTTTTATTATTATTTGCAGCCTTTGTAGTATATTTTTTGTTTTATACTTTTTCCATTGCTCAGTTAAAGTGTGACTGTTGTCATGACAGTTTGGCGTTAAATTAAGTTTTTATTCTGAGCTTGTGTTTTCTTTTTTGTTCCTGCTACAACAATGTCAACTTTGTCATCAGTCAAACTACAGTAGCAACTAAAGAGTATTATGGAAAAAATAACAAACAACACACAACGACAATGAAAGTAAAAATGAATTTTAATTTAAAGTTTTTTTTTCATATACATATATTCGTATTCGTTTTTATTATTATTTTTTTCTTCTTATTTTTAGTCTACTTAGTTAGTCACTCACTGTTTGTCTTCTGAGTATGTCTGAGTGGATAACATACATGCTTACTTTTATTCATATACATACATACACATCCCAGCAGTTGTTGGAAAAAGTCCCGAACTAGTGATTGATGGGGTTTCAATTGACTCTTTTTGATAACAATGAGACTGGCCGATAGATAGCTGGTCCAAAGCAGTCAACGCATTGGATTCACATACTGGTTACATAAGGACAGTTACTTTACTAGCTACCTAACTGGTAACTTGATCAGCTGACCACAAGTCGCCATTTAAAAGACATATCAATAAACGATTGCTTGTAAAAACAAGTAAGAGATCTATATTCGGCTGTGCCGAATCTTATATACCCTTCACCAAATTATACTTTAAAATAATTTTTTTTAAATATTTTTAGTTAAACAAAATTTAATTTTTTTTTATTGTTTTTAAATTTTTTTTTTTTTGAAATTGTTTTTTAATTTTTTTTAAAAAAATTTTTTTTCCAAATTTTTTTAAAAAAATTTTTAAAATATTTTTTTTTTTAGTTTTTATTTTTTTGGAAAAAAAATGTATGACAAAAAAATTTTTTTTCCAAAAAAAATTCGGGTTAAAAAATATTTTTCCCGATTTTGACCCATTGTAGGTCCAACTTACTATAGCCTTGTCTACATCGTTGCAATGGACTTTGAAATATCTATCATTAGATATCCATATTGTCTATATTAATGACTTAGTAATCCAGATATAGATCAAAAATAGGTCAAAAATCGAGGTTGTCCCGGTTTTTTGCTCATATCTCCGTTATTTATGGACCGATTTTGCTGATTTTAAATAGCAAACTTCTCCAAAGCATGTCTGACAGAATTATTTCAACAGACAGACGGATATGGCTCAATCGACTCCGCTATCTATAAGGATCCAGAATATATATACTTTATAGGGTCGGAAATGAAAAATGTAGAAATTACAAACGGAATGACAAACTTATATATACCCTTTTCACGAAGGTGAAGGGTATAAAAAACTTCTTCCTACAACTCTCCAATAGATTGCTTCTGGTGGCTAAAATAACTGCTTTCTAAAGTACAGTACAAAATAAACGTTTAAAGTGACTTCACTATAGGTTACTAAGAGACACTAAAGTGACTATTGACTTTACGCTATGTTACATGATAAAAATAAACTGTATGAGAATTATATCAACAGAATTTGCATAAAACCAATTTGTACGAGTTACTCACAAAACGTTTAAAGTGACTACATTCCAGATTACTTAGAGACACTTAAGTGACAATTATTTTAACGCTAGATTACCTGGGTTGTATAAAGTAACCAATTATCTTCTCTGTGCACTACAAAGAGCACATACGTGTTCAAAAGACCCAAAATATATAAATTGGAGTCAGACAAGTGATAAGACTTTTGTGACAATTACTGTCTTTAATGGATACATTGACTACTTGCTTAACTGCTGGGATATTAAAGTTTAATTTTATTTAAGTAATGTGTGTGTGTAGGTTTGTATACATTTTCATTTCTTTGTACATATATTGTTTATGAAGTTTTTTTCTCATATATTTTCTTGTTTAACAAATCTTTCATGCATCAACGAATATTGAAAAGAAAACTACATCCCAGCGTTAAATTAATTGTTGAAGTGTTTAGAGAGTCATTGAGTTAATGAAATATGGTTTAAACCAGGATCGTAGCTGGTTTTAGCCACTTTAAAACATTTTAAAAGGTACTTTTTTAAACATTTTTAAAGTTATTTTTAAATACAAAGTACCTTTTAAGAAATAGTCCTTTTTAAAAAGTAATATTTTCAAATCGAACTTTCAAAAGGTTAAGTTCTAAAATGAACCATTGCAAATTTGTTTGCCTTTTTGTTTACTTGAAAGAAACTCTTATTTTCTGTACCGATACTGATGACATATCAGCTCTTTGTCAGCAGATGATGCAGATCAAATCCAAGCTACCAGATAGTCATCAAGATCTTAAACCTACGGTTTATCATATCCCAATGGAGAATTTCCTACTGGGTGGCAAGAACAATATTAAGAACCAAGTGTCTATTATGTATGATAATGAAATATAAATAAGAAAAATAAAAAAAAAATAAAAAATTATTACAAAACATATACAATAAAGTGTCAACAGTAATTTATACACATTCATATGAAAAAGAAAACCCCTTCATGTAAGACATATACTTCATAACAAACACACGCCTGCACATGAACAACACATCGATTTGACATAAAGTAAAGGATATAAAAAGTTTTGCTAATATTTTGATGTATGACATGTCAAAATATCAACATCAACCATTATATGTACAATATGATAACGTTTGAAAACTCATTCATAAACAGTAAACTAAGTGCCAACATTTAAGAGGATCTTGCCAAACTGAAGGGGCAGAGCGTAGTACATATAGTGGTAGTAAAAGACTTCATAAAAAGCTACAACAACAACAAAAAGAACATCATCAACAACAACAACAAAAGAAAGAAATAAATAAAGAAAATGTGCAAAGTAGAAAAAGAAGTCCTCTTTCATTTATTTCCTTAAGACACATATAAACAGAATGCCACCAACAACAGCAGCAGGGGTAAAAAAAAAATAAAGAAAATCAACACATATACAAGTTTTTTATTACTTTCCGTTTCTTTTCTTTTTTAAAGTATTAAAACATACACATTCACTTACACAGAAATATTGCAAGAAAAATTACTTTTTAAAAAGAGCTGCTAAACGCCATCAACAACAAACGATGACAGTGTTTACACCATCAACAACAGAAGCAGCAGCAAACAACACAAATACTGGAAAATATTTGTCTATATATTAGTGCTTAGTTTACACACTCATACGCTCGTATGTATGTATGTATGAATGATTGTATGTGGCAATTTGTTTTTTAGCTGTGTTTGTCACACTCTTTTCTAATATTTATTTTTTTTGTTCCATTGTAACACCTTTTTTCATTACTGACTGCGAAGTCAAAGAGGTGCTGAAAGCTCTCTTTAGCAAACAAGCAGCCAAAGAGCTCTAAGAGCCACTGGCAGGCCGTGAAAAATGTTAGTATAGAAGGCATATTAGTATTTACTTGATTGCCGTTTAATATCCTGGCAATTTTATATACAGTGACACTTAAAGCTGTCAACACATAATATTTCTTACATCATGTTACAGCAGCAACAACAACAACAACATCAGCAACAACTATCTGCAAATAGATTTCTTTAACAGATGCTATAGAGAGTGATAAATGATATAAAACATGATTTATTTCTGTTTGAGTGTAAATAAATGTGTTTTATTTTTCTTTTTTATTTGTTTAACATAATGAATTTTTAATAAAAATACAATCTCAATATAAATTATATGCTATTATGTATTATTTATAAGAATATTATTTATTTTCCCAATATATAAACGATTTTTTTGAAACAAACATTTCTGCAGCCCTGGGATATGCTACATATTTTTACGTTTGTTAACAGCTTGAATATAATAAAGAGTTTTTAATTTTTCGGAAAACTAAGCTGATAATCATAAAGTTTAAATACAGGACAACTGTAAACAGGCTATATATTTTAATTTTGTAATTATTAAAAAAATGGTTACCACCATAAGCTATGTAAATATATGACAATAACATTTTACCCTGGTTATGGATGACTAATACAGTATGTCTGCCAAACTGACTGACTAAATGGCATTGTAAGTATTTACAAGCATACATAAAAACATATATGACTTACTGCCTTGCCTGGCTTAATATTTATATGATAATTTGTTAAAATTATGACAATTTGTAGTGACTATTATTCCTGCTGTTGCTGCACCCCATCACACCGTTGCGACCGTTACTAAAACAAACTCTGTAAAAATAATGTTGCAAATCTAGAGAGACTGGCGACACACAGAATGAAATATCATAAATTCTGTCATAATATTCATTTAAAATTCATTATTAATAAACAAATACATAATGCATGACAAACAAACGTAAACGTAACAGAATAAACAATTTTTAAAACAGTAAAAAAATACAATAACACAAACAAAAATATTGCATATAAATAAATATTTTTTATTTTTTTTTGTCTGATGCTACTGTGCATTTTTTTAAATAAACAAAAAAAAAATATAGAGAAAATAAAGAAAATTTGCATAATTTACATACATTTTTAATTTGTTGTAAAAATACATTTTATAAGCTGATATAAGTACAAACAACAACAAATAAATTAAAAGAGAAAAATTAAATAATTTCCACACACACACAAAAAAAAATAAAAATAAAACCAATGCATTTATGCGACCATTGTTGTTATATTCATTCATACGATTGTATTTGTTTTTTAATAACTTAAATCTGCAATAAATTTAAATATTTCCAATTAAATACATAATGGAATATATAAAACAAATAGTTCTGCTAAAACAAAAATAAAACATTAATTTAATATTTAAAATATGAACTGGATTTAAAATAAAAGCTTTTGTACTTTAAACAAAAAGTGTAGCATATAGTCAAGGGTTTTACACATTCATACATATAATTAATTTTATTGAGAATTTAAATTGAATAAAATATTGTTCAATTCTACAAATATATTTCTTTAATAAAGTCAAAACCACAATAAAAGCTCTTTATGCATTACAATAGTCAGGCAAAGCTAATTGGTCCATAATCATAGTCAGAAATAAAGTATATTTTAAGAGAAATAAAATCGTCTTTACTTAAGAGTGGGCTTTAGGTCTACTATAGACAAGATAAAATATACTTTTGACGTTTTTAACTGTTTTTAACTCATTTAACAAAAAAGTTCGACACAAAGTCAAAAATGTTTATGTTACAAAATATTGGCAGAGATTTTGCAATTATTGAACAGTTATCAATAAAATTAAAACCAAAATATCCTAATTATGATATTAATTTTATTTTTTCCATTTTTCCACCACAATTTGCTTTTTTTCTTTAGATTTTGCTGTTACTTTTATTGTTTACCTTTTTTTTTTAATTTTCTATGTCAGCTGTTCAGTGGTGCCACTTGTCTATATTTTTTTGTAAATTGTATGAAAACATTTTCTACATTTGAGGTGGCACCCAGTTAAAGTCGGTTCAATTTAAAACACACTTTAATTTTGACTGTAGTTGCAAAATAATTAAAAGCTGGTTTTTATTTTAAAGTTGTTTTTGAAAAGAACCGACTTTAGTGTTTGACTATGATTATGGGCCATTGTGTTTAATTTTTTTTTGATGATTTGTAAAATAAACTGGATTTTTAAGGCTTTTAGAAATTTTATTTGTAAAATTCTCTGAATCTCAAGCGATTGATGATATCTAGAGTCTCGTAAAATCGACTTGCAAAATTAATGATAAAATTTCTATTCATAATGAAGAAAATAATGTTGAATAAAAGTTCATATAGCATCTGCTATTCATCTATAAAACTGTTAATGTCAAATTTACACAACATTGTTTAGTTCCCCTTTATATATGCATTAATTTATTTATATCCCTAAGATATGTTAAAATTTTTTTTTTTTGCAAAAAATCTTTTTTTCTAGAATTTGGCGGTTTATGAACCAATTTGAGTAATATGTATTCAATAATGTATTTCTGACTGATTTTGGAGAAGCCTAAATAATAATTATCTCTCAAAAATCAAATGGAAAAATCATTAGCTATTTAACCAATTAGAACTTAGAATGTATATATTTTGTAGCGCTGCACTTATATTAAAAAAACACGTATTTCTAGCAAAAGCAACGAAAGAAAATAATATAGCATATTTAAAGAATTTGAAGCTGAATAGCTGTTAATATAGCATCTGCTATTTAACCATAAAAATGTGAATGTCAAATTTACACAAAAAATTTTACATCCCCTTAATGTATGCTTTAATTTATATTGTAATTACACCAATCCCTAAAATATGTTAAACAGCTACAAATAAAATATGAAATTTTATTTTAAATTTTACCCCCTAAAATAAACTAACTTTTGACTTATTTTGTGTTATTTTTTTCCTTCAACTTCCAACTCTTGACAAATGAGATTTGTGACACAGCAATATGGGGTTTTTCAAAATTAATAATTTTACTCATATCATACCTTTTTCTGTTTTTTTTTTGTTGTTTGAATGACAATAATAAAAACCATCCTTAAAGTATGTTTTTCCTTGTTCCAGCAAATACAAACCCTACAAATGTAATATCTTGAAAAACAATGAAATAAATTAAAGACAGAAATGTAAAACGAACCAAAAAAAAACCAAACATTTTATTATTAACAATATTTACATTTACATATTTTGTATAAACAAAAACGGAAAAATGTACATGACTTTAATATCCTCCATCCCTAGAGTGTTATTAGAAATATGTACGTTTTTGTGGAAGGAAAATTTTGAAAATATCAAACATTCTTACGATTTGAAATTAAAAATAAAAAAAAAAATAAAAATAAAACAACAACAATAAGCTAAAACAGAAATAACAACAAAACGAAACCCTCAACCTTTAACACTTCAGAAAATAGCCAACCAACCGTTGGCTTCCTCAGCACCCCACCTTGCAACATGTTAAAAGTAAGTAGTAGTCAGTCAGTAATAGTAAGTACGAGTATTTAAAGATGGGTGGTTGAATATCAGAGTTCTTGTTGCACACACACCTACTACTCACAGCCATTATTTCAGAAATTAATTCTATAAATTCGTGTATGTATATATGTTTGAATGTGTAAGTGTGGGAGTTTGTGTGTGTGTGACTGTCTGTCTGTATTTTGTAGCATATCATTATTATGCACGTTGTGTAATTTGTGTAAATTTTTGAATTGTTAATTAAGTCTTGTGGCAAAAAGCACGACTGTAGTCTTCAGGGTCTGAAACAAAAAGAACTGGAGTAAGAGTACAACATTTACATTTTGCTATATTGAGGGTGTTATTAGGGATTGCCGTTAAGGCCAGTGAGTCAGTTGTAATATTAAATTTATTTAAATACTTATTTCTTCTTAATTTTGCTAAAGTAGAATAACACGTTGTATTTTTCTTGATTCTTCTTAAATAATATTATTTCAGCTGCTGCTTAGTTAAATGGAAAAAATGTAAGCCTAATTTTAAGAATTTTATGGCTTAATGTAAAAACAACAACTAAGCACTCACTCATCACATTTAACAAGTCTAGACAATTAAACACGGTGCTTGCTGCTTGCTGACTTAGGGTTGTAAAAAAATAGCCATTAAAAATTTAACCTTAGCATATTTTTAGGTGAGGAGAAAATATACAAATTTGGAATTAAAAATAGATTACTTTTTTTCTTTTTAAATACAAGCTACTATTATAATATTTTACTTTACTTTAAATATTCTAAACTAACCTCCAACAATATTAGCATACTTTTAGGTTTAATTACAATACAAACATTTTCAAATTTTAATTAAGGCCTCATAACAATTACAAATGTTTTAAACATTAAACAGACATGTGTTTGTTGGTACGTGCCTTTGTTGATTATGTAAATCCGTTTTAAGTAATTAAGTCATGCAATATCAACATAATTTTTCTGTTTTAAAGAAAACGTTTGCCTTTAATTCCCTCCTTTTTCTTTGCCTAATAGCTAAAGGTTTTCTGGTTGTTATATTGTATATATTTACTTACTACTTGTTGCTTGCTTGTTATGCTTTCTTGTTGTATACTTAATATTTGTTAAACAAAATCTCTTAATGTTGCTACAAGTTGTAAAGATATTGATTTTTAGTATAACGAAAAGTTTTTAAGCCAAAAAAACTATTTATGTTACTTGTGTTTACTAGTTAAGGTAGTTTATTTGTGTTTTATATTTGTTTTGAGAATTAACTTGATTAAAAAGGTAAAGAACTCTTTTAATTTTGGTTAAGCAGAAACCCTTAGCCTTAAAAAGTTTGATTAAAGTTGTATTTTTAGTATTAAAGCTTTAATTTGAAGAAAGTTTTATAAAAATGTGAAAAAAATTTGGTAACTTTAAAACACTCCCAAAAGTAGGCAATTTTTTTTTAATTTTTAAATAAATTTTAGCTTTTCAGGCTCAGGCAATATTTTGTCATTTTAGTTCATTCATTGTTCTTATTTTTTGTATGTTATTAAGATTTTTAAAAAAATATATTAAAGATTTTTATACAAACTCCTCAATGGAACAAAGTTTGTCTTTTCATAAAAATGTACTTTAAAATCGTTATAGGTATGTCCGTCTGTCTATGGAAAACACTTTCATTTCAGAGTTTAAACCCACTGGTATTTGAGTTAGGATTCAATACTCTGAAAGACGTATTTACCTTGAAATTTTATTAAATTTTCAATATGTATTGTACTTAAATGTGAGGGTCATAATCTCCATTGATAGATATTATGACACTGTACGTTATAAAACCCCACCTACTTAAGTAGGCGTGGCATTAAATTTGCAAACTTTTTGTTTGGCTAGAGAAGCATACTTTTAGGCTACTAGAGAAATTATTAGAATCTTTATATGGCTAAAGTGTTAATTTAACATGCTGCAGATGGTTCTTAACCTTAATAAATAAATCGTTCAACACTTGTTGCAAACATTTCATGTTAAGTACTACATTTGATAAATTAAAACTATTTAATTTTATCTTAAAAGTATGCTACAAATTTTATAAGCATCTTAAATACAAATTAATAAACAAAACAGGAAAAAGTAAGAAATATTTAAAGGCATTTTATGTTTATTTATTTCTAAATATGAAAACAAACAAATCTTTTAAACATACTTGAGTCTGGATTTGAAAACAGCTTAAAGGCATTAACTATATTTAAACAACAATATAAAGACTAAAAATAAAAAAAAATCTCTTTAAAAATTTCACACTTCAGTCAACATTAATTTAATTACTTGTTTCATTATAAAATCTCTATAATTTACTTACAATTCCCCATAACTTAATTACAATACAAATGAAAAGAAAAACAAAATAACAAAATCACAACATAAATTAAGGCTATCTATGAATATATGAAAAAGCAGCATACCTTTAGGCTTCAAAGCAAACATGCATGCATAAATTAAATACTAACGAACTTATTTCATTATGAATACAACACAAAAAAAGAATGAAAAATGTTTATGATTTCTTAAGAAAAATTAAGGTTAATTTATTAAATAAATTACCTTGAACATAAACATCAATGTGAAGCCTCTTTCATCATTAACACGCAAAATCTCTCACGCACATCAAATAATCAAAGACAACAAATTGCCAATGCTGGAAATGAAAACAAATCTTGTCTTTCACATATCCTCGAGTCCTCTAAAGGGAAATTATATAGCAAAATGTCATATTTTAACTATGACCCCAAAAGCAAAGTGAATATTATCTCATCTAACCATATACTAGAGCAAGATTCAACTACATAAATGAATAATAACACATTTTAAGTCCGCTCACCCTTAATCAGAGAAATCTTTGACATTCAGTTTCTCCACCTAAGAGATGTATGTCATATGACACAAAAACAAAGTAGAAAAAAAACTTATTATAAATCATTTGTCATCATTTATGTAGTATAAACAGCCAGAGACTAGCTATAACAAGTACAATATTCAAAACCAAGGTAACACAGTTATACGAGTACCTAAATATCTACACAGACATCCGCAAAAATATTCCTAAGTATAGATACATATTTGCAAGTATGTATGGATGTGTGATGCATTAAATTATTACTTAAAGGTTGTCATACATCATCATCTTTTGCAAGACATGTAGAAAAATTATTTCGTTACATTTTCCTTATTTAGAATTTCCTTTTTTCCCCCTCTTCTTCCAGTTTGTTTTTTTTTTGTGGCTGTATGGCCTCTTCATTCATATTTATGTTTTGTCATCAAAAGTCCCCTGTTAAATTAGGTTGATGGCATAAGAAATCACAGCACCTTGTGTACACAAATTAGCTTGTAAATTTTTTATAACCATCTATATATGAATGTGTTCAGCACTAATAAACACAAACACAGATACAAATACAAATTCAGTGTTTGATTGACATCTTCTCTTGTACATTTGCCCATAAGTATGCCTCGTTTCTTATTCGTTTTCTTTTTTGTTGTATGATTTCCTGTTCTTGTTTATTTGGTTTGTGTTCATTTGGTTTTGTACTTAGTATTTGTATGATTTGTTAACATGTTTTGTCAGTGTATTTGAAGTATATTTAAAATGGCTTTAGCGTAGATATAAATATTGACGAGGGATGTTTTTGGGAAGAACTGTTCCACCAATGTTTTAATGAGGTTGTTGCACATTAAAAAACAAATTTAGGTTCGAATTATTATGGCGTTTATACGTCGTTGGAAAGGTCTTTGAATTATTTATCATTAGATATCCATATTAATAATATTATTAATTTAGTAATCCAGATATAGTTCAAAAATAGACGTAGTCGTGATTTTTTGGTTATATCTCAGTCATTTGTGGTCCGATTTTCTCGATTTTAAATAGCAACTGAACTGGGACTATAGCGGATATATTGATGTATGAATCAGGTATGTAAGTTATTTGGAGGCTACGGAAAGTTTGATTTCAACATACAGACGGACAGTAGGACATGGCTATATCGACTCCGCTATCTATAACGATCCAAATGAAATGTTATTTTTATAGACATTTTTCGTTTTGCCCAATAATAACAATTATGAGCTACCATCATTTATTTGGGGTTTGAGCTTTGGACGTGAGCATGTTTTCTAGAAACAGATGGACTTTGGATTTATGTTTATATACAAATTATTCGCCACTAGTGATCGGCTTAAAGAGAACATAGATTATTACCTTCTTTCTCTGTTATAATCTGACCAGATATTTAATGTGAATTTTGTTTCTACTTTGATAATTTTTACTAACTTCGTTGACATTTGTATTGTTTGACGGAAAATGTCCAATTGTTTTGATATAAAAGTCTATGTTTACCTAACATGTTGGCTTTTTTAAATGAAATTCTAAAGCTGCAGCGAAAAACTCATTTAAAATATCAAAACCATCATATTTGCTAACAACTCAATTGTCTTGTTTATCAGGTTTTGCTGAGTTTTTTTTTTTGGCATATTATGCTTATATTTTGCATTAATCTCTGATTTTTCTTAAGCACAATTTGTTTTCTTATATGTATAACTAAACAAATAATAAATAAAATAAAACATTTCTGAACCTAAAGACCCACTTCAAGTGCAATGGCACAGAAAACTCATAGACCAAAAATAATATTAAACCAGACATTTGTATGACTGTTTTGCTCCACTCCAAACTGTCTGTCTGCCTGACGATTTATATCTTCATGTCTGTTGGCTGTTGTGGAGAAATATCCAAAAAAAATGTTAGCTGTTTAATATAAAAAAAACATCAAAATAATAATGATGGCAATATAAAAATAAAAAACACCATAAATGAGAAGAAAACCATAAATTAAACAGCAAACAGCAGATTATTTATAAAGAAATCTTACTTACTTACTTCTCGGCATTTTCTTCATTACGCCGCCGCTACCCAACTTAACAAAAGTTTGAACATTTTTATTTTTATTTATTTAATTTTTTGCTTTAACTGCATGTTCATTGCAATAAGAGCTGACTTCCGAATTAAATTCTTAAATTTTTGTTTTCATTTTATTTTTTCTTAAATGTTTTTCAGTGGAAATTTTTTAACTTTTCTTTTTTGTTGAGCAACATCATGTTCAGCATCATGTTGTTCATCACCATTATTTATTTATTTAATTCAGTTTTTTCTTTTTTTGTTTTCTCCTTTCACCAAATAAATGTGTGAAATTAAAATAGTATTGGTTATGAACGGAAGGAAAACAGAGACAAAAAGTGGATAAAATTGTTGGAAAAATGCAAATTCGTAGAAGATTTTTTTGTTACAATAAAGAATGTCTTGTTTGTAAAGGGTTTTTTTATAAGGAGAGAGATATTTTTTGCCAAAAAAAACTGGAAAATAGCTTTTTGTAAAAAAGTGCTTTTCTATAAATGTACTTTTTATAAAAAAGTACTTTACTATAAAAAACCCTTTTACTACAAAAGTATTTTTCTGTAAAAAGAACTTTTCCATAAATAGTACTTTTCAAAGTAAAAATGTACTTTTCTGTAATAAGTACTTTTCAATAAAAAGTTTTTTTAAAAAAAATACTTTTCTGTAAAAAGAACTTTTCCATAAAAAGTAAAAAATCGTTTGCCACAAAAGAACTTTTCTGTAAAAAGTACTTTTCCGAAAAAAGAACTTTTCTGTAAAAAGTACTTTTCCGAAAAAATAACTTTTTTGTAAAAAGTACTTTATACAACAGATGCAGACGGTTACGACATACCGTCATAGCAAAAGTAAGTTATTGAGTAATTACAAGTTATTACCCAGTTTTAGCTGGATGCTTATCAGCAATACCAAGTCATTATTATACTTTTTGCTGACACTTTATTAATTCACAAAACCATATCTTAATTATTCTTGTTGAGGAAAGCCATCGACTCCTAACTAAATGCTCTAGAAAACATATTAATGTAAATAAACTTTGTAAAAGCAGTAAACTCAATTAACAAAATGAATTAAAAGAAAATTACAGCATATAAAATGTGAAAATTCTGTAAATTTTATTGTACAATCAAATAAAACAGAAAAAAATAATAATAAAACCCATTACTGCCACCTTGTAAAGTCATCAACTCTATTTTCATTGTCATTATAATTTCATTTTTATCGTCGTCAACATCCTCATCATCATAGCTCTCTGCCCGAAACAGCTTAACAAGAAACCAGTGTTTTATTTATCCTATAGTTTGTGTCTGTTTAAGTATTTTATTATTTCTTTTTTACCCACTTTTTACCTTGAGTTTAATGTTCTACGTTTACAATTAATGGTTTTTAAGCCTTTAAAAACGAGTAACGATTTAATGTTTATGCCTTTTGTAAGGATTTCAGACTCTAGTTGCTGATACTGCTGCTGCACTTTCTACAGGAAGGCAGTTTTAAGTAACAAAGGAAATACAGTTGTTGTATGGCCGTGTTGCTAAGGAATTGTGGCAGTTTGTTTTCTCTTTTTTTGCTTGCTTGCTTTCTTTGGGCTTAAGTACATACATATACATATAAAATATATTATTTAAAGCCTTAAAGTAGGCAATAACATTATAATTCACTGGCAGCCTTGAAGTAGACTATAATTTTAAGTACATAAACTACCAGTTTTGTAGTAAATATAATTAAAGTGTGATTCTAAATTCTTTATATGCAGTTAGTAATAATATTTAAAGAACAAAAGTAGTTTATGACCTTATTTTTTAATCCAAGCTATAGGTGGGCAATGTTGAGTTATCATTGCTAGTAATTAGCTAACAGCTAAACATATTTGCCAAAGTATTCCGAGAAGCAATAAAAACTGTTGTAAATACCCAAAAGAAAATATTTTATTTTGAATTTCATCTTTTGAAATACGCCTTGAAATACTTCTTCTATTTGTATTTTTTAAGTCTTTATTTTGTTGGTGTATTTAATAAATTTGATATAATGGAAAATTGCCTTTAAATTTTCCTAAAGCTTATGCTATTTTTATTACTCCTTAATGTATGCCTTAAAGCTTTAACATCTGTTTATTTTCAAACACTTTAATATTTAAATGTAATAACATTAACCTCAATTTTGTTGCTGCCTACTCTACTTTACTACGTATTTGCCACATTAAACTGTTCTAATTTTAAAATAAACCTTGATTATTAAGTTTTCGAACTATGCAAGTAAATTTCTGTCTTTCAGTTTCTCTCTCTCTCTTAAGGGGCCACATTAATTTTTCAATAACCATAATAATCCCACACTTCATCATCATTTTAGGTTTATCATGTTAGTGTGTTGTTTTCCTTGCTTTTTACACTTGTTTTGCAGTGTTGTTTAGTGCTTTGGCTGCCAACAAATATTAAATAACCTTACAGAAAAACAAACAAACAAAAAGTGTAGCCTACTTTGAGGCACAAGTTTAGTAGTGCTGTTACATAAAATTTCATAGTTAATTATGTGAAGTCTAATTTACCAAGGATCTGCTGCTGCTGGTTGTTGTTGTTGTTTAGATATTAAAGTAAAGATGCCTGTGACATTGTAATGAATTGTTTGTTGTTGCAGCTTTAGTTTTAAAAACAAGACACTTTCTAAGCTGCTAAAAATATAAATAAGAAAAACAATACTATAAAACAACAACGAAAACAAGATATTAAATGTTTTTTTTCCTAGCAACATTTTATAAAATGAAAATTCGAGAAAACCTGTATAACAATTTCGGAAATTAAGGTTTTTGTTTGTTTTTATTGTTGTCTCCTTCTATTTTAACTCAAGTGTTTCTCTGCTACTTTAAGCTGGCAGTCAAATTAAAATGTGTTACAATGATGACGTAAAAAACCAACTTAACAACCAACCGCCATTTAAGGAAATAAGGTCAAAATAGCTTTATATATTTTCGGAGATTTTTCTTTGTCTTTTTTTGGTTTCTTGTGATATAAAAAAACAATAAAAAGAAATCTGTTAAATAACAATGTCAGACATAATGGAAACAGTAGCAAGTGAAAACAAGTAAGGAATTGTTTTCGTCTTGTCTTATGGACAATTTTCAAGTAGCTTTTGTTGAAATAAAATTTAAGGGTTTTTAAAGAAACTATTACTAATAAAATATTAAATAGTAAAAACTTTATAGTACAAAATATGGTCTTTTTAATTTTTAAAAAGCTTTCGTAAGCTTTCACAATAACTTTTTTCTACAAAAATAACCGCTTTTTATAAGAAAATAATGTTTCCCTAAATTTGTTTCACAAATATTTTTTTTCATTAAAATAGCTGAAAAAGCTTTTTTCCCAAAAAAAAATTTGATCAAAAAATTTTTTCACAATAAGGTTTTTTTTCATAAAAAAACTTATCCCTGAAAAAGCTTTTTTCACAAAAAAAAAATTTTCATCAAAAAAGCTCTTTTCTAAAATGATATTTCTAAATTAATTTTTCCCAAAACTCAATTTTTTATCATAAAAAGAAGTTTACAAAAAAAGCTTTTTTCATAAAAAATATTTTTCAAAAAAAATATTTTATTCATTAAAAGCTTTTGTCATAAATAATATTTTCACATGAAATAAATTTTTTCTAAAAAGGCCGACACAATTTTTTATCATGAAAATAAGTTAAAAAAAGCTTTAATCAGAAAAAAATCTTTATTCACCAAAAATTAAAAAAACCCAAAAAAGTTTTTTTTTTTGGGAAAAAAGCTTTTTCACAAAAACTAGGTACATATTATTTTTTATTTCAACATAAAAGCTTTTTTCTGATTAAATATTTTTTTCGTTAAAAGTAGCTTTCTTCACAAAAAATATTTTTTTGGTAAAAAGTTGTTGCTACAAAAAAGCTTTTTTCACCAAAAATTTTTTTTCACAAACTTAAGTATTTCTTTTTTCACAGAAAGGTTTTTTCAACGAAAGATTTCTTAAAATCTGTAAAATATGAATCCTCCTTACTTAATCCCTTATCTTCCATATTTGCTTACTAACAAAATGCTGTTGCAATATTTGTAGCTTAACAATACTCGTACAAAATTGAACATTTTTTCTAACAAACTATTCTCGCATAATATATAAAACGTATGCTAAAAATTCATAATTTTCTCATTTAAATGCATTAAGTCTGAAGTGGAAAGCAACTCATCATCTACCATACATACCAGCCTTATACTCAAAGATTTTTTTTACATTTTCTAAAGAAGGAAATGAAAGAAAAACTGAAGAAAAATTTCCATAATAACACGTGCTTTTCTTTATAATAAGGCCTAAAAGTATGCCATAAAATTTCAAAATAAAAAATGCTAAAAAAAACCTGATATTAAAAAGCAAAATGTGTTTTCCAATAACCATCAAGAAATTGCGAGAAAAAATAAAGGAAAAAAAAGGTGAGTATAGATATTAAATAACACTGAAACGTATTATAAAATTGTGGTTAAAGATGTAAGAATTTCAGAGTTAAAAAAATAAAGCATACTTAAAGGAATTTGCAAAATTTTATTCGTTAGATATTGGAAAATAAAATTCCTGGTGTTTATATTAACAAATATTTATACATATAAAATTTGGCTTAAAAAACGTGTAGAGAAATTTAAATATGTTAGGTTTATTATTAATATTCATTAGATACTAAAATTTACTTAGTTGTAGCTAAAAGTTAGTATATCATTTTAACGCTGTATTATATGCTTTAGAGTTTGAGTTTTGTTAGCAAGTTTGACATGTTTGAAAACACCTTAAAATACAAATTAGTTTCATTTTAGCATAACCTTAAACAAGTATAGCTTTAATTTTGCACAAAGGGCTGGAAAATTACCATATAAGTTAAAATAAAGTTCAAAAAGGGTCTTGTTAGTATACATATAACAATTTTTAAAACTTTTTGGTTGAAAAGAAAAAAAAATAAAGCTTATACTTAAAACTAAGCCAACAAGTATTGTAAGCTATAAAAAAGCCTTAATGTATGCCATAGTTAAATATAAATTTAAAACTTTACCCTTAATTTATATACAAAATAAACCTAAAAATATGCAATACAGAATATGGACTGGTCAGGTAAGTTTTTTTAAATTTTTAATAAATATAGGTATAAAAAACTACTGTTTGGCAAAACCAGCTCAATGTCCTTGTTTTAGCAGAAAAAAAGCTTTATGTAATATTGCAATTTTGTGTTTAACAGTTTTAATTTATAAACAATATTTTTGTTTTGTGTGGATAATTAACCACAATTTTTATAAGTAGATTATTTATAAAAAATTATAACAAGCATTTTAACAATTTTGCAACTGTGTGGTTTAAGGCTATACACATGTATGAGCAGGATAATTAATATATGTACATACACCTACACAGACAGCTAAATGTGTCTTTGTGTTTTAAACATGTTTATGCAATATACATATTTTAAATATGTAATTATGTTATAAATTTATATTGAAATTATTAAAAATGTTTGCTGGCAATACATACATATGTGTAATTAAATATTATAATAAAATTTGTGTCTAGTTTTTGAAACAATTAAATTTAATTAATTATGTAAAACAAAGTATTTAAATTAATTGCAAATTACACAGAATTCATTAAAAATCAATGAACTAAAACAATTTTTATTTTTTTTAAATTTTTAATTAAAAAATTAAAATTTATTAAAAATAAACTTTAAAAATTTAAATAAAATCCAGTAAAATTTATGAAATTTATAAATATCCAAAAAAACGTGCTGCTAATTTGTAACCAAACAGCAAGCAGTAGGAGTAAATATCAAAATCTAAAAATATTTTATTTTATGCCTTGTACTTTGTTGCTTTGTTTGACAACAACTATTGTACTATTGTGCTCCTTTCACTGTTTAAGCTAATAATAACCTTTCTTTCCTTATTTCGGTGTGTTTGTTTTCTTCGTCTTTTTGTGTTCTAAATATCGACCGAAATCAGCGACATTGCGACTCCACTAGAACCATAAAAATAAAGTCGTAAAATATATAAGTTTCTATGTTGACGTTTTACGTTTCAGTATTATTTCAAGCAGCAAACAAAAACTACTACAAAAATAGTACTAAAATGAAGAAAAAAAACTGAAAAACCATGAATGACTAGTCAGTGAGTAAGTGAAAGAAAGATTTGGTTGGAATGGTTATTTGTACATGGTTTGGTTGTTTACGATTAAATGATCGTAAAATTGCTTTCACTTGCTGAAAAGCAATTGAAATCGTACACAACCACAAAATACTTAACAAGAAAAGCAACAAAAAAAAACGAAAAAACTCAAGAAAACAAAACTTTAAAGGTAAAATAAAGTTGAAAGGAAATCATAAATTTACAATAATTTCGAAATAAATGGAAAACGTTTCCCTTGTTCTTAATTTAAAACTGTTTATAAATTTAGAATGTAAGAGAAAAAAACTTTAAGCACATAAATTATTTGTTTCTAAAGAAAAACTTCAACAGGACTTTTTTGTCTATTCTCAAAACAAAAAATATATATATACATAAAAAATCCATGTCCTTAGCGTTCCACTATTAAGACCTAGACCTTTTTGTCGCTAGAGCATGAAGCATGACTGGAAGAGTTACAGACTATAACTTTGTTCCTTTTTTGTTGCCCTTATGTGTCCAAAAATGTGGCAGTTTTCATTTGACTTTTTTTTCCAGGAGCTCAGTGTGCTCTGTAAATCGCGTGCCAAAGTATAATTTATAATGCTACCAATATCCAGACAGTGGAAAATGAAAAACAAGTAGCAAACAAAAATTCCTAGTTTAATTGTTAAAAATATCCTGTAGAAAGTTTTTGATTCCAAACAAAACAAAAACTTTCACATGCCGCTTTACTTCTCTAAATGGTTAAATACACTTAAAGAAATATAAAGAAATATATAAGGATTTTTGGTGAAAAAGCTGTTTTTTTCGCAAAAATATTTTTAACAAAAGCTTTTACTGATGCTATATTTTTTTTTGTGAAAAAATTATTTTAATGAAAATACTTTTTTGAGTGAAAATTAAGTTTTGAGGAAAAAGCTTTCATCGATAAAAACCTGTTTTTGTTTCTAATAATAAAGCTTTTTTGATTATACAGCTTTTTAATTGTAGAAAACAGTTTTTTTAAAGAGCTTTTGTGAGTTATATTTCATTAATATTTTTTAAAGCTTAAAATTTCTAGTAAAAAAGCTAAATTTTTTACTCAAAAATCTTCTTTGATTTTAAAGCTTTTTTTTTATCAAAAAAGCTTTTTTGATGAGAAAACTTTTTAAATATATCAGTTATCAATATGAGTTACACTTTAATGAAAAAAACATATTTTTTGGTTTAAAAAATTAAAAAGCTTTTTTGATTATAAAACATTTTAATACTAGTAGCCAGTTTTAACGAAAGAACTTTTATCAGTATGAGTTAGCTTCCATTTCTAAGAAAAGCTTTTATTCTAGTGAAAAAGCTAAATTTTGTAGTAAAAAATCTTCCTTGATTATAAAGCTTTTTTGATAATAAAACCTTTTAAAGATAATAAACAGTTTTTCTTGTTTAAACACCTTTTGATGATCAATGAAATACTTCTTTTTTGATGAAACAGATTTTTTTGGATGAAAAGGATTTCCTTTGGAGACTTTTTTTAATGCAAAAAACTTTACAAAAAAAAAACTTTTTGTTTAATTATTAGCTTTTTGAAGAAAATTTGTTTTTAAATGTTTATTTTTACAATAATTAATAAACAAGTGGATAATTAGAGTGAATTTGTTGCTCTCAAAATAAGCATGGCTTGAGTTTTAACCCTTAAATGCATGATTTTTACTCTTATTTTTATATAAAGTATCAAATATTTAGTTGATTTTAATTTATTATATTTCCTTTAGCTTTAGTTTGATTTAGAATTTCGTTAGCTGAAACTTTTCGTACTCCATTTGATTTTTCTGAATTAGAATCTGAATTAGTATCAAGCTTATATTCGTCTAAAATTAAGTGGAACTGGAATGTAGACAATTGGCAATTTTTTTTTAGTTCATTTAGACATTAAATGGTTAAATACCATAGCATGCCTTAAGGTGCTGTAATGGAATAATTTTAGTCTTTTGGATTAAATGAATGATAAATACATTTCAGCAAATGACTTTTAAGTCTAAATTTCTCATCATTTCTTCAGGAGTTTTCTTTAATTTGTCTTAATATTTACCTCAGTGTAGCATTTAGTTTCCACGTTTCCCTAACATTTAATGCCACTATCATTTTATTCACTATTTCTTTTCATTTGTTTTGCTTTTGTTTTTACGATTTTTGTGTTGTTGGCGTTGTTATTGTTGTTTGTGGTATAAGTGTGTATTTAGTTTAATATTGTTATTATGTTGATATTTTCTTTTTTATGTGTTTGTTATAAATTCAAGGATTTCTTGGCGCCAAAAAATGTTTGAATATAAAACGACTATATATTTAGACGTCACGTGATATTAGTCATGTTTATCGTTGGATTTCTATACTTCCTTGTTAAATTCTTTACAATAAAATTGCTAAATTATGTATTTAAATATTTAAAACTTAATATTAAGCAATTAGAAAGTTTTAAGGAAATTTAAAAACTAAAGCATATATTTAGGGTTAATATAAAACAGATTAAGTTTTATTATACACCTAGGCGATATGTGTATTTCCCTTCTAAATATGCTTCTATGGTTATGGATATAAAGCCTTTTTGAGAGTAAATTCGAAAATTGTTTTCGATATATAAAATACAAATATATCATGTTAAACAGCTTACCCTGAAGTAATCAGAAATTTATTTTAAAATATTACCTGCAAGTACAAGAAAAATAAAGTTATATTAGTATAAATCTTAATATATAAACTTCATAAGTTATTTAATTCCTACATATAAGGATAATGACATCTGCAGACTACTTTATGCTGTTAAAAACAAATTGTATTGCCTAATTTTAGGCAAGACTATAAAATACATAATTTAATTCAAAAACAACAAAATTTAAATAAAAAATTTAAAATTTCTTATAATTTATTGTATCATTTGTCAATGTTTAAAAATAGACCACATTAATTATAAATATTCCATACTTAAAACAAACATTTATTTTGTTTTCAGTTTCATTAACCTTGAACGTGTTGGATCTTTCATGTTTTCTTAACAAATTAACAGACAAAAAAAGCGAAAAAACAACTCCATTCCACATGTTTTTTTTTTCTTAATGTTTAATCCGCTCATTTAAAATTTCATTCTTTTTTGAAATGTGTCATTTATTTAATAAAATAAAACCGTTTTTTTCCTTAAATTTCTTCTCTTCAAACATGCCACGTCTGTGGCAGCATACAAAAAAAAAACATTCTGTAGTTTTCATCGAAATCATTAAAAATTTCTTTAACACTTTATGGTATTAATGGTGTGTGAGTGCGTATGTTTATTTTAGTGTTGGATAATTATTTTTTTATTGTATTTACAATGGCTTGCTGCTTTGTGTGTGCTGAGCAAATACACAGCCACATCAATATGGTAAAAGTATATAATTCGTTGAATTTTTTAAATTCAATCTGCTAAAGTTGAGTGTAAATGAAAGTACACTTATTTTGTTATCCAAAAAGGTACTAAACTTAAGATTTTAAAAAGTTGTCTTATTGATCTGTCGATTTTGTCGCTTGAATATTTGTGTTGATGACAAAAATGGACTTTCTCATAGATTTGTTCAAACATAATAGTACTTTTTTAGAATTTGTTTTAGAACTGAACTAGAACTGAACTAGAACAGAACTAGAACTGAACTAGAACTGAACTAGAACTGAACTAGAACTGAACTAGAACTGAACTAGAACTGAACTAGAACTGAACTAGAACTGAACTAGAACTGAACTAGAACTGAACTAGAACTGAACTAGAACTGAACTAGAACTGAACTAGAACTGAACTAGAACTGAACTAGAACTGAACTAGAACTGAACTAGAACTGAACTAGAACTGAACTAGAACTGAACTATTAAAAACTGATTTCATAATACATAAACATCGTAAAAACAGAATCATAATATTAATAGGCAAGTCGATTTCTTTAGACCCCTTTTACTCTCACATTATACATTTAATTTGGGCAAGAAATATACCATTTTAAAGGGATTTATTCACAGAAGTGCAGAATATATATTTTATTGAAATCGGTTCAGTTTTTTTAGGAGTTATAAGCGTTTAAAGATGTTACTAACACATATGCAAAAACGTGTACATGTGAACCATAAGCTAAAAAGTAAACAAAGCAAGGCGTGTTTTTCCAGTTTGTTGTTGTAAATAAATAAGAGAAACAATTAAACAGTTTGATTTCGCTCTGAGTTGTTATAGAAAACAAAGAAGAAGACTTAAGTAATTTAAAAACTGTTTATGCATATGGGGGTAAATATGTAATTGTACCTACATAAGTAAATATGTAGTTATTTTATAATATGTGCAGAACTATAATTGTGACGGTTTTCAAACTTCATACGAATCAATTACTTATCACTGCATGAAGTTTAATCAAAAATGGGACGGGTCGGAAAAATGGTGAGCCGCCTTTCATACAAAGTAAATTGTTATTTCTAAATATTTTGTGAACTATAATTGCAAGATTCTTCAAACTTAGTCTAAATGGTTCTTTTATAATTTTGCATAGTTTCGCTGGAATTGTTCGGGATTGGAAAAGTATGCGTGGCATACCCTATACAAAGTATATAATAAATTACGAATATCTGTAGGACTATAATTTAAAAGTGTTTAAACTTATAGAGAAATAATTACTTATTACTGTGCGGAGTTTAGCTCAATATAGACGGAATTAGATTAGAGGGCATAGCACACAAAAAAGAGGTGAGTCACCACCCATACAAAGTAATAATTGCAAGGTTCTTCAAACTTTGTCCGCATAGCTCTCTTACCATTTTACACAAATTGGCTGAAAATGGTCGGGATTGCATTAGTGGTTGTGGCACAAACTAAATAATTAATTTTGAATATCTGGAGAACTATAATTCTAACAGAATTTAAACTCTGTATCAATCAATTTATTACCATTCTACGGAGGTTAGATAAAAACGAATTTATTTCTGTTCCCTGTTTGAAGTTTAGCTAAGCATGATCGGCTTAGTAGGAAAGAAAGTTAAAAAAGAAAGTTAAAGTAAAGCATGATATTTACATAAAGGGTTTAAAAATGGTGTATCTCCCATACAAAATTAGTTAGTTGTTTTCGAATTTCAAGTGAACTGTAATTGAGAGATTCTCAAATGTTGTATGTGTTATTTTCGTATTTCTATTCATATTTTTTTAATTTTACTAGGGTAGGGGTAGCGAAGTGCACCGGGTTATGCTAGTATATATGAATATATAACAAGATTAATAAAATTTCCGCTGAATATATTAAAACATTACAAAATTCTCAAGAAAGCGACACGTGTTTCAATATTCACAGATTCAACAGAGTTCATATTATAACCAAAAAATCGCACATGTCAGCAAGCTTTGTGTTAGTGTGTAAATTCAAAAGAATTTCAAGTAATTAGTTACTTAATCGTCAGTTCTTTTAAACTGCCAAAGAATTTAAAAAATCTTTCATTTATTATGTACATAAAATTCTTGTTAAAATCTTTAGTTTAAGATATTTTTTTTTCAAAATTGTTAACTTTATATGGCATTGTGTTGGTAAGCTGGCATTTGAAGTAGTTTTTTATTTGTTTTGCAAAAATTATTGGTTTCAAACTTTATTTACAAATTTAACCAGTTTTTTTTTACCAACTACCTAGAGTTTAAAATTCATTCAGTTATTTTAAACGCTTAAACCCCGTTTTACCTTTAGTTTATACAAAACTCAGCTGGTGTTCTGAATGTTATCACTGTATGCTGCTAAACGGGGCCTTTAGGTATTTGAAGGAACTGGTTTTATTGTTTACGATGATGTTTATTTTGATTTTTAACGTTTTTTTGGCTTTAAGCTTGACTTACATTATTAAAGAGCTTTAGATGAACAAATAGTAGATTTGATTCAGGTTATAATCACACTTTGTTTTCATAAAAAAAACTTGTTTATTTATTTATGTATTTGATTTAAATATGGTTATGAATGTTTTGAAAATGATTAGGTTTTTTTTAATTCTCTGATGCGGTGACATAATTTTAATATTTCTAAAAATTTTGTATGAATTTTGATACGATGAGAATTGAATTTTAAATGAAATCGAAATTTTGTTTATTTATTTAAAAATAACATTAATTATTAGTTTATAAAAAAACATGCAAGCATATCACAGTTTCTTAAATTAAGCGAAAGTTAAGCTGTTTCGTTTAAAAAAAATCAATCAATATCGAAAGATATTATGTTGAATATAACACTACGAGAGACCTAATTTAGATTATATTGATATTCATTAACTTTGTCAGGTTTGAGATATTCAAATTGAATGCTGTGACTTGCCTATTTATTTATATTTCCACCAAATTAACATCCTAAACAAAAACTATGCAAATTATTTATTTTTAAATAAAAAACAAATAATTCTTATTGATAGTGTGAAGAAAAAATAATTTGAATTGCTAATACACAATTTTAAATAAATTATAAAGACACTCCTTTTGTTTGTTAAAAATAATTTAATGAAGGTCAGGCTATAAGTTTTTCTACTTGCAAGATATGCAGAATTAAACAAAAATATTTTTAAGATAAAAAACATGTTTGGAATCTTTTAAAAATGACATTTAAAATGTTATTTACCCCTATATTGAAGGCGAAATTGAAAAAAAAGCATTTCCCTGAAGCCCATTCATATTTTAAAAACCCCAGAATAATGCCAAATATAAATTTATATTGTATATCAAACAATTTTTATTATTTTCCATTATAATTCTAGCCTCTGTAATTGAACATTTGATACATTTATTTTAAATTAGCTAAAAATCAAGGTTATAAAAAAATGTTATACAAAAATTGCACAAAAAACTTTATTTGACAAATGGTCTAAAAGTCAAAAGATCATATTTGCAATAAAAAATTCTATAAATAACTAACAACTAATGATGAGATTTTCAGTTTAACTTTTTTTATGCAGTTTTTTTTTTAATAAAAAACTAAATTTGCGTGCTTTTAATTACTGGTTTGTGTTTAGATTTTTAAACGAAAAAATTAGAGAATTTTTTTCAAACTGTTTTTTTGCCCACAAATTGCTGTTTTATTTCTGTCTGTTTAAATTGTTGGAATTATTTTTTTCCTACTCAAATATTAATATAATGTTTGTTATTTAGTTTTAGTTCTATTAGTTTTGCTTTTGAACTCATATATGGTTTGTTTGAAATACTACTACAGTGTATACAAAAAGTGCCAATTTATTTAGCCTTGAAGGCTTTAAATAATAAATTTAATGAATTAATATTTGTGCAAAAATACAAATATGTATGTATGTGACCTAAACTAAACAAAATTGTCTAAGATTATGTTTACCAAACAAAGATTTCAAGGTAAAGAGCGGTAGGGAATTCGAAGACGGTTAGATTCCGAGATAAATGTTAAATATCTAAATCTGAAAATATGATGTCATATAAATTTTCTCTTTAATTTCAATCAAATATTTTAAAAATTTAAAATCAGTTAAAAATCTATTTATGAGATTTTTATAAATTTTTCAAAGATTTACAAAAAATTTAAAAAATTCGAATTTTTCTTTAAAAATTGAGGTTTGAAAAAATCAGAAAATTAAAATTAATTTAAAAACAACTTTAAAATAAATAATATTTTTTTAGAGGATTTAAAAAAATCAAAATTTTTATAAAAATACATAAACAAATTAAAATATTTTAAAATTTTAAATTTTTTTTCAAAATTTAAGAAAAAATTAAATTTTAAATAATACAATGCTAATAGTCTGGCGTTTCACTATTTACGCAATAGAATTTAAACTCATTATTTTAACATGGCGATGCCATTGAAGTGCAATTGCTTACCACAATAACATCAATATATATAAAAATTAAATGGTCCATGTATGTAATGGCATCACGTGAGAACGGCTGGAGCGATTTGGCTGATTTTTTTTTATTCGATTCGAAAATTTCAGGAGATGGTTTGAAAAGAAAAAATTAAAAAATTCCGGGTAAAACTCGGAAATACTTTTTTTTGTGAGTCCAGTCAACTGTAATAAAAAAGCTCCCTAAAGTATGCAGTACAAATTTAGATATTTTATTTGCAAATAAATAAGAACAGGCTGGTGTGCGTGGGTTGGAGAAACTTGAAGAACTAACATTAGTAAATGCTACCAGGGGAAGCCGGGGCGATCAACTAGTTATAAATAAAACTGTACATTGATATAACTAAAAGTAGTTACAAGTAATGGCTTAAATAATTAATCTTAAAAGCTCACAGAAGCCGTCATTAGTAAAAACAAAATGATCTCATGCAAAGCAATTATATATCTGATAATAAATAAATCATTATTCATCTACTTCTAAGTAATTTAGGCGATATGTAAAAACAATGTTTAAAATTTTGAATTTTCCCTAAACTTTAAACTGATATTTTCAGTTGTTTATTTTTCACTTCATTCAAAATAGCCAATTATTTCAATATTTATTTTCATATAATAAAATTTCATGCATACATCAGACTTACGCCAAAAGGTTCCATAATTGTTATTATTTTTGGAATTACATATTAAATATTTGAAATACATATTTCCTAAACTTTCAGCTTTGTTGTGTTTACAATCAATAATAATAATATTTGTCTACATATACGCTATAAAATTAGCTAGATTAATTTAAATATTGTATAATAAATACAGATATTTAGTTTTGTGTTTATGTTAAATACTTGTATCTATAGAGTGTAATTATTATTATTATTTTATATATTTTTTTTGTTTGTTTTCTGTTGTATTTCAATTTCGCCAGAAGGATGATTTTTGTTTGGCATTGTTCGGTTTGGCTCTCAAATGAGTCATTTATTAGTTGTAGTTAAATAACGGCAGAGTTGAAATGGAAATACAAAAAAAAAACTAAAATTGTAATCATCGTTTTAGTTTTTTTTTCTTTATAAATTACACAGAATTTATTTATGTGGAAAACAAAACTTAAAAGGTGTTGAACTAAAACGAATTGGTTATGTGCTATTTTTTCCGTTATATAAAATTCAAATTTATCTGCAACAAAACAATTTCAAAAGAAATTATAAGAAAACTTGTTGCTGGATTTTACTGTTAACGGTGGGCATGGTTAAAATGTATATATAACATGGAGAATTATAGTTCAATTTAATTAAAAAATGTTGCTCAACATGTTGAAGGGATTCAGCAACATTTGCTAATATGGAGAATTATGATTCAAAAATTCTTTACAAAAACGAAGTTGCTCTATTAAAAAAATGTTGCTCAACATGTTGCCAGGATTCAGCAACATTTGCAAACATGGAGAATTATGGTTCAAACATGCATAGCAAAAACAAAAATTGCACTAATTAAAAAATGTTGCTAGAAATATGTTGTCAGGATTCAGCAACATTTGCTAAGATGGAGAATAATGGTAAAAACATCCATTACAACAAAAATTTGCTCTACATGTTGCTAGAAATATGTTCCCAGGATACAACAACATTTGCTAGCATGGAGAATTATAGTTCAAAAATCCATTACATACCAGGATTCAGCAACAAACATCCATTATTATAAAAACGAAAAGTTGCTCTATTAAAAAAATGTTGCTCAACATGTTGCCAGGATTCAGCAACATTTGCAAACATGGAGAATTATGGTTCAAACATGCATAACAAAAACAAAAAGTTGCACTAATTAAAAAATGTTGCTATATGTTGCTAGAAATATGTTGCCAGGATTCTACAACAATTCTTAACATTTAATATTATGGTTCAAAAATCCATTACAGAAGCAAAAAGTTGCATTAATTAAAAAATGTTGCTAGAAATATGCTGTCAGGATTCAGCAACATTTGCTAAAATGGAGAATAATGGAAGAAACATCCATTACAACAAAAAGTTGCTCAACATGTTGCTAGAAATATGTTGCCAGGATACAGCAACATTTGCTAACATGGAGAATTATAGTTCAAAAATCCATTACAAAAACGAAAAGTTGCACTAATTAAAAAATGTTGCTCAACATGTTGCTAGGAATATTTTGCCAGTTTCAGAAACATTTTTTAACATGAAGAATTATGGTTCAAAAACCCATTATAAAAACGAAAAGTTGCTATATTAAAAAAATGTTGCTCAACATGTTGCCAGGATTCAGCAACAAACATCCATTAAAACAAAAAGTTGTTCAACATCTTGCAAGGATACAGCAACATTTGCTAACATGGAGAATTATAGTTCAAAAATCCATTACAAAAACGAAAAGTTGCACTAATTAAAAAATGTTGCTCAATATGTTGCTAGAAATATGTTGCCAGGATTCAGAAACATTTCCTAACATAGAGAATTAGGGTTCAAACATCCATTACAAAAACAAAAAACTGCACAAAATTAAAAAATGTTGCTCAACATGTTGCTAGTAATATGTTTCCAGGTTTCGGAACCATTTGCTAATACTGGAGAGGAGAAGAATTTGGAAAGATGCTACAATTAAAAAATATTGTTCAATATGATGTAAGAATTAACCGATACAAATTGGGTTTAGGAAAAATAATTTAAAAACCTACACATGTTGCCATGAAATGTAATGTTTGCTCTGCAACATTTAACAGGACACATAACGAAAACATATTAACCTATTACTAAAGCATATACTTTTGTAGTTTAGCCAGCAGTAGGGTATTACCATAATATAAATAATAAATAAACATGTGTATTTATAGATAATAATTGTTGTTTTTTATTATTGTTACTAGGTACAACATACATACATATGTTTATACTCATATTTACTGCTATTTTTTTTTTTTAATTTTTATTTATAAACATTAATTTTTTTAATACATATAAAAGAAAAAATAAAAATCTTTGTTTAAAATGAAAAAAAAAACAGCAACAACATATTACTGTAGCGTATAGTATGTGTATTAGCGATAATTGCTATATTCACAATAAATAAATACAAAATATTTATATTTTTGCTACAAGTTTTCCTGGCTCTTTCCCCTCTCACTAACAAAACAAATCCCAGGCTGATGGTGATTAATATTTTCTATATATTTTTTTGCTTAAGTCAGGCGTAATGAACTATTGCAAGCCAGTGTGTTAGTCAAAATGACTGTCAGTCAGTCATTGTATAATATTTAAAATTGTTGTTGATTTTTTATTTTTTTTTTAGAATCTTAACTGCAAATCATGTGTCAGTTGGTTGCTATTTTTATTGTTGATATTTAAATAATAATTGTTAGCAAGTAGTGGCAGTATTATTTTTCTAGCTTTTCAATAAAAACAATTTAAACCATGATTCATAATTGAGATATTTGAGTTTTTGTTTAAGTGGTTGTTGTGTGTAGGCACCTTTAAATTGTTATTAGCTGAGAACCGTTTTGTGTTTTTTTTTTGTCTTTTGATTATTTATTTTTTTGTTTTTAATTTATGCATATTTGAAAAATAAGTGAAAAAAATTAATTAAAAAAAATTTATTAAATGAATGATTGTTATGAAACAGGTGGCTGCAAAGAATTTTAAAAATGTTGTAACATTTGTGTTTTGGTTTGTTTTTATACAAATTTAATATAAATTAGCCAAGTTCTAAAGAATGAATGAATGATTCAAGTTGTTAGGAAAATGTTAATAAAAAAGTTCTCATGGTTTAGAGTTTGCTTTAGTAATAATAAAAATGATGAGAATATTGACAATATTGTTACTATCACATAAGTATTGCTTATGTAGCCACCAACAAGTTTTTTTTGCAAAATTTTTAGTAAAAATGTTGTGAATTTTATTTCGACACAAAATATTTTTAATAAAATTTAACAAAAATCAGCTAATGACTAATATTTACTGAATAATTTACTTTTCTATGGCTACAAAATATATTCAGCGTTCCAATAAGCATTTTTACTGGACTTCAAGTTGAAAGCAAGTGTAATTCCAGCCTAAAATTATAGTCAAGCAATTGAATTATAGTTGCATTGCACTTTATACATATAGCACTATCCAGTAAAAAGGAAACATAAATTCAAGCCATGTGTTTTTTGAAAAATATTTAAGTTTTAAAAATATTTTTCAAGTTTAGAACATAATTATATTTGCATTCAAGTCAAATTCCAACAAAATGATCCAGTGCTTGAATTTTTGGGGGTTTGGTGCTTAATAATGCAATAAAACATTTGTCATATTTTTAATGTTTCTAAAAGCTCCTTTAGACGATCACATTTTAGGACTCACTTTTGCTCTCTTCTTATGCTAAAGCTGTAAAACCGCACTCTAACATGACTCTGTCTCAAAAGTTTGTCGTAAAATATGATCATCTAAAGGATCATTAAACCTTTAACGTTACTTCTTAAACATTTTCCTTTTTTGTCAAAAATTTACAAATCAGTTTAACAAATATTAAAAATAAACAGATTTCTTAACCAAATACCAATAAATTTCTTATGCCATAAATATTTAAACAACATTTTAGCCCATTTAAATAATAAATAATGGCAATTTGTCCTTTATCCCATAAACAAGTTGTTTGTTTAAAGGTTTAAAATCGTTTAATCAATTTGCCATAAACAATTTTCGATTTGCAGAATAGCTGGATAATTATTGGCCGTATTCAAAATAAACCATATTGAAAATTACTTACTTGAATTTTGTGTATCTGTTTTTAGACTTTTAAATGGTGGCAGCAACAAAACTTTTTAATTAAGTTGACTTTTAATAACAGACAACGCAGACACACACACACACAGACACTTATGCACACTTTATTAAATAGACATTTACACAGTCATGATGGTTAAATTGCTTTAAAAACGACCATTAATTTTTTAAAAGCCCCCTAAATTATGCTACAATTTTGTGGTGGGAAATTTACCTGGCTCAGAAAAGAAACTCCTTGATAATTATACAGCAGCAAAAACAACAAACCCTAAAGCAGACACAATTTATTTGTATAAAACAGCAGATTTAAATAGAGCAAAAACATGAGAGTGAGAGAGAGAAAAGGTAGAGCGACAAATTATATATTATGTGTGCGATTTGCATACTATTAGGCGGTTTATTTTGTTGGCAGTTGAATTGTTTGGTTATAACGAGACTTTAAATAGATTTCAACAAATTGTTTTGATAAATCTACTAACAAATGAGCGAAATACTAGCGACAATTAAAAAATTCATGCGAGGTGTGGGCATTTGAGAGACATTAAATTTTAGTATTTAATTTTGTGTAATAAAATATGACTGCATACACAATATGACTGCTATAAATTTGAAAACTAATTTAGTTTTAAATAAATTTGTATAGAATTTATCTCTGGCCATAATGTTTTAGTTTAAATGGTTTTGCGCCTAACACTAGACTATAACCATAAATTTTATTTTAACCAAGGGCTGAGTTTGTACTGTATTTTATACATTTTCTTTTTTTTTTGTTGAAAATTTTAGAGCAAAACATACATTTAATGTGTTTTGTCATAAATATTGGTTTAAAAGATTTATAGAAATTTTTTTTTTTGCTTTTTTAATTTATTTCCTCGCATTTTGGCTTTAATCTTTGATTGAGGTTAGCAGGAAGTTAAAGTTAGATATACAAAAAAGAAACCTAAGACAAAATCTAATCATGTTTTAGTTTTGCTGCAGTAAATTCTTTGCCTCCGGTTCCCTTTAGATTTCCTAGTGTATATTTTTTCCATTTTTTATTATTAAGTATTAACAACTGGCTAAAGTCCAAAAAGGGTTCTTAGTTCGTTGCAGACAGTTCGTTGACAAACAGTTGTTGGCCTTTTTTTAGTTTGCTGTATACCAGGCAGTTGGTTGCATGAGTTCAAAGCGAAATATATTACATAAAAAAAAAACAAAATAAATAAATAAATAAACACATTTTCAGTTCAAATGCCTTTGACTCTATTTTATTTTTGTTTATTTCATTTTTATTTATTTTAGTTTTATATTTATTTCATTTATTTCTTTTTTTTTCTGTGGGGCTGTTGTGATGCCTTGTTTTTAATTTTTATTTTCTGGCCAGCCAAAATGTATGCCACATTTTGTTTTTGATGTGCCTGCCAAAAATGTATGCTATAGTTTTTATTTCTTTTACTGTTGTGTTTAATATTTATTTGTATTTAAAAAGAGACTGAAACACACTCATTCAAATGCATATGTATGTATAAATACATAAATAAATTTTGATGTAAATTACGTTTTTTCTGTTGTTGTTGTAAATTGCAAATTGCTATTTGAAAAAACCATAGATAAAATAAATATCAAGTGGTTACACACGAACGCAACGAAAAAAATCCTTGAATATTTAAATTGTTAAAAATAAATACAAAGAATTAGTCATAGATTAAATTCAGATTAAATTAAAATCAATATCACGGAAATACATAATAACAAAATATATATTTAATATAAATCATATGTATACAGTATTTAAAATTTTATGATTTAAAAAATTTATGAAAAATTTATTAAAAATTATTTAATGTGAACCTTTATATATATTAATACTTAATAGTAAAAAATAATTTGTCTCAGAGAAAAAAACTATATACCACAGACAATACGAAACCACCTACTTTTGCGTCATGTAAGCAGAAACCAAAAGTATGTACATATTTTTATAAACAAAATACTGACACGCAATTTAAAAGCTCCCTCCTAAAAGTATGCACGTGATGTGGCATACAAAATGCCGGCTTTCACCGAACACACATATAGAAATATGAATCATACTCGTATACAACCACAACAATAAGTCAACAGACACAAAACACAGCTGCAGTTTTTCACTAAAAAAAAAATACATTCAACAACAAAATGCTTTAAGAACAGCGAAAACAAAAGCCGAAAGTTCATTGTCTTCAATGGCCACAATTGAAATTGTTGAAAGAAGCACACTGAGAGAGAGAGTGAGAGCAAGACCACAAAGCGAAAGACACATACATACTTACAGCATAGAAGTTTAAAGAAAAAGTAAAATTTCATGTTCATAGAAATAGAAAAATAAAAAAATAATACAAAAATTAGACAAAGAACTAGAAAAACACCCTCAAAAGTTTAAAGGTTTTAAACTTTTTTTACAACCCCTTCCCCGTTTTCTTGCTCTTATATTTAGCCTAAAAATATACTATATTTTAGGCTTGCAAATGTATGTTTAGCATGTTTTTATATAAAATGTGTTATTGCTGGTTGCTGGTGTGTGTTTCATACCTAGTTAACGCCTACATGCATGCTATGCAAATATACCACACTACACATTCATAGAAATACATATTTGCAGCAGAAATTATCTTTTGTCTGCCATCAACAACAGAAAGATAAAGCCAGAGAGATGTGCTGGAAGAGTGAGCGGGTGTTTGCCACTACCACAATAATAATAATAACAATAACGAATACATTTACATACATACAGATTTAGCTACAAATAACCTGTTATTGTAGGCATTCCACACATGTGTATGTATATATTTTATTTAACCAACATATGCTTATGACCACAGAGGCGTATTTTATATACCGACAGGCATTGCATACACAAAAGGGGTCATTCACAAGAATTTTTCCTGGTGGGAATAGCAGAAATTGTTTTCTTTGTATTATGGAGACATGGTTTAAGTCTGTGCTTGTAAGCATATGCTAATATTTAGTTAGTTTTGTTTTATGTTTAAACCAACTTTACTAAGTGTAAAATGCATACATACATTGCTGGCATACTTTAAGGCTGAAAAATATGTAGTAGCACAGCAACAGTAACAATAAGACAACAACAACTGCATAAAATAATGACATTTACTTAAATACAAACATTTGTTTAGTTATGAAGATGAGTTATGGTTATCAGCATAAAGATTTAAGACTTCAAGGTGTTGCACAAACAAAAATGTGCATAACAAACTAAAGCCTAATAGTAGGCTTTAAAATTTATGAATTAAACCATATTTTTTAAAGCTTAGATATGCAACAATGTGAAATAATATATTATATAATAAAAGGGCTTTAAAACATAAAAAACTATAGTTTACTTTTAGGGTTCTAATAGAACATTTATTTTCGGTAGAAAATTTTGAGTAAATTATACCTTACACGTTGAAAATTAGACAAATACATTTAGCTTTAATAAATAAATAATTAACAAAAATTATAAAATCTGAGTAACAGTTCTAAATTTAAAAAAAATATGAACTTGGAAATTTCTGCAACACTTATCCCCATAAAACGTAAAGGCAATTGCATACAGCTGGTGGCAATTTGCAAAAAGAAATCAACCAAATTTTAAACAGAAAAATAACCAAACAAATTTTTTTTTTTCAAGACCAACAAAACAAAAATGCGTTTTTTCTTCATTGCCAAAACCATGTAAAATGCAAAAAAAACTCTCTTAGTAACAAATACTATCCTTAAAACAATAACATTAACTAACCATAACTACAAACCAGCAGTCTTTGGAACTAGTTCTGCTTCAACAAAGCGTTTGCTATAAAAAAAAATCAAACGCTAATTACCCCTCAACCTACTTGCAGGGCTTGAACTGGCGAATGTAGCAAGCACAATAGTTTTTAACATTTATAGAGTTTATTACAGGCAAACCTTTCAAACTACAAGGCAACTAATAGCCTGATTCAAAGGTTTAAGTTGTTGCAACCAAACGCTGATTATTATCGTTTCAAACAACCCTTAAGTGCTTTAATACATTGGCAAAAAAGAAAAAAAAGAAAAAACACCCAACAATTACAACAAAATAAATTGTCCTACAACACAAATAGCAATACTAGTATTGGCTGTTATTATTGTTGTTTTATTTTTCTTTGTTCTTACTTCATTTCCAAATGCATTTTGCCACTTTTTTGTGCTGTTGCTAACATTTACAGGTGACGCCTAAAAGAATACTTTAAATACATTTAAAACGTGCATAAATTTGCCTTGTTTTTTTTTTTGCACACAAAATACTTTTCAATAACATGGCAAAATGTTGGAGTTGACTTTCCTGGCTGGTTGACTAGTCGGACGATGATGGTAAATATTGTTTTCATGTTGTAAAGAGTTTTTGCTGTTTTGGTTTTTTGTTTTTTTTCTGTGAACAAAGGAAACTTGCGACGTCATATAGGCTCGCCATATAGACGCCTAAATGTATGCCTTCTTTTTTTAATATTGTAGAATTAAATGCAAGTGGTAGCTAGAAATGCAAGTATAGCAACAGCAGTGTGTATTTGTTGGTATAATGGTATTACATATTTAAATTGTTTGTTTTTTTTATAATTTTTTTTAGGTTAAAATTATTTATACTACAATCGAAAATGTCCTTAGTTTTATTTGTAATACAGGGGCGAAATTATAGGAAAGGCGGTAAGAGTAATTTAGTTAAACATTTTCTCTTAACTTTATTGCTGGTAATATAGAGTATAAGCAATTTTTATATATTTTAAGGTGAAACTGCTGGGTATTTTTATTTGAATGTATAATATAAATAAGTTTTTAATTCATTTGTAGATTACCATACTAAACGCAAGGGTTTTTTTATATTTTAATTATTTTAAAAGGTGTAAATGTAAAATTTTTCTTGAGTAACAGAAAAACAAGGGGAATAGTTAAAAAGAAAAATTGCATACATAGATGGACTTTATTAAGAAGTTTTTGATTAAGCAAATATTTCGCAAATACCAAAACAATTCAGTTAATAAATAATCAAAAACAGGGCAATATTAAACACAACTCTGATGTTTTCTTATTTATTTTAGGTTGTCTTGTATTTTGATTTATAACTTTCTTTATATTAAACCAATGTTGCTGATATTTAATAGCAAACTGCTTAGGACAATGATAAATATTCTAGGTAAATCTGAATACTATTGGTTTCATATTTTGGACGTGAGAGTGTTTTACACTAACAAAAAAACAGACACAGCTAAAACGACTTGGAATTTCGAAAGTATTAATATAACACCACACTTTTAAAATGTAATTGAAATTTTATTAAATTAGTTTTCTTAAACTTTAAATATTCTTACCCTTTTAAACAATATTCTTGCAAGATATTTAGGATTTTTTAAACCATAAAAATATTACCTGAAAATACAAGAAGAAATAAAGTTTTGTTAATAAATTGTAACTAAGAAAGTATAAGTATAAATTTACTTTAAAATTCATATTCATAAAAAATTTATGTGAAATATGTTTAAATATTTGCTAGAAATTTACAAAAATTGTAATACTAACTTCATATTTACCTTAAGGCCATTAAAAAAACATAAAACTAAACAAGAAAATTATGATTTATTTTCATTTTATTATTATTATTTTTCTTTCATTTATTGTAGTTTTTCTTAAACAATAATAATGCTTGGCTGTAAAACAATTTTCTTATAAACCAAAAAACACGCATACATAGTATTGGCTTTATATTTTCTTTTTTTTTGCTATTTTAATAATCATTTGCTAAAGACGAAAGAAAGAAAAATACCACTAGAAAGAAAGAAATCTTAAATAAATATCAGCACTTGCAAAAATGCAAAAAAAAAAGAAAAAATAGAAATAAAGAAATTGCAAAATAGAAAAAATCTATTACAAATATAAAAGAAAACGTTTACATTACTTTCCTCTTTAACTGCAGGCTACAAACAATTATTACTATTTTATTTTTTTTTGTTGTAAACATTTTCCCCTTTTTTATTACTTTCTTTTTTATTTATATTTAAGTAAGTATGTAAGTATATTTATAAATTGTTTTTCAGTTTCTTTCTTAATAGAGAAAAATTGCAAGAATGAATGAAAATTGTTGGTGGTACATAGTTATTTCCCTAGTTTTTTTATTATTATTGACAAAATAGTAATGCAGAAAGTTAAACAGCATCAACAATAATATTAACAAAACAAAAAACAATCAAGAAAAAGTGTTTTTCCTTACATCTAGAAAAACAAAAGAGATTATTATTTATGAAAAACAAAAAAGAATTTTAATGTGTATGGCAGGCACAGTGTAATGCATAAGTAACAAAAAAAGGAAAAAAATATTATATTGTTTTTTTACCTTTTAAAAATGGTGGTTTATTTCCTTTAAATAAATCTAATTCGTTTGATTGCAAATAAAAGGGGTTTAGTAGTTTAAAAAATGTAACAAATCTTTATTTATTTAAATTTATACAACAATTATATTAAACAGTTTATAATGTACAGCAATACACTGGTAATGCAGTTGATGTTAATTCTAACAGCGCAAATGATAAACTTACTGACTGCAGTTTTCTGTTAATATTTATATACACAGTGTCATCTTCTAGTAGTTTCATGAATTTCCTAACGGACAAAACTAGAATGTTATATTTCTAGAGCTTTTTTAACAGCTATGTTAATGTAAGCAGCTTTAACAGTAAATGCTGTTATACTTACAAACAATACTAATAAACAGCGAGATATCAATATTGTTGATAAGTAGAAGTTTCGACTGGTGAAAAGGTGAATGTTCCAAGCAGCCGTTACAGATCTTTAATGCAACTTCGAAACAATATTATAGTTTGGCTAAAGCTAAGATAGTCAGTTACTTATAGTCTCTGGAGTATTGGTCTTGAAAATCTGTTAAATGGGTTCTAAAATGTAGACAGATGGTTTTTTTTCACCATAAAAATATTCTTTTGACAAAAAAAACTGCGTTTTAAGAAGAAAAAAATCTTTTTTTACTTCAAAAACAATAACAAGAAAAGCTGTTTAAAAAGTCATTCTAAACCTTTGATAAAATGAAACATGTAAAATGTAGAAAAAAACACAAAGAATGGTGAAAGTCAGAAAACATTGGATTATTACGTAAAAATGCTTTAACTAAGCTTTTATTCTGTTTTACAGAAAAAATTGATTTTCACCAAAAAAAGTTTTCTTCAAAAATAAAAAGTTTTTTCCGCTAAAATGTTAAAATAGATAATTCTTTATTTTGTTTTACAAAAAAAAGCAGATTTTCTTCAAAAAAAAAGTTTTGTTTTAGCTAAGAAACCTTTTTGGAAGTTTCTTTTTCACCAAAAAAGAAAGTTCTTTTGAAAAATAAAAAGCTTTTTTCAATAAAATGCTTAAAATAAGCATTTTAAAAGAGCTTTTTAAAGTTGCTTTTTTACCATTTTCTTTACGCTTACTTTGTAAAAATGCAATTTTTTTTGTGAAAAACGAATTATTAATTCGAAAAAAGCTTTTTCTCTTATCAAAAAAGCTTTTTCTTACAAATATGGTGGAATTGTATAAATATTATGATAAAGTTTAACTAAAAAAAAAACAAAAAAATTTAAGCTCATTTTGAGATCTTTACTAGAAACCAAAATTCAGCAATTCTTAAAAAAAAATGAATTTTTTCTTGTGGTCTAAAACCACTGTCTCCCTAAACAGTAAATAATATTGCTGCTTAAAACAACTCAATTATTATGCCACTAGTAAGTAGTACAGTACATGTTTTCTGTTTCAGATTTGTTTCATTTTTGTTGCGTTTAGGTGCTACTTTTCTACAAATTTAATGTAAAGCAAACAATATTATAACTTTATTATTAGTCTTATTGTGGCACACAAATAGATTGAAAAGTCAACGTCTTTGGCTTGTGTCATAAAAACGTACAAAACATTATTATTATTATATGTAATATTTAAACAATTTCAGTATTTAAGCTGTATGCTGCAGTTTTCTGAAATCTTCACAGCCAGATAAGTAACGAATAGAGTAATAAAATGTTAACAATAAGCTGTATGTATAAGAAAAAAATCAAAAGAATACGAACAAAAATCATAATAAAACACTTTTTTATTGGTTTTATATTGATGAGTCATAAAAAAAAAACTGCAAACTTGTATAGCTAAAAGTTAAAGGAAGTAAAACTCTTGTATGTTTTAAGGCTGGGATAAAATCATAATAATTCGTAGTATATGTAATAAAAACAAAACCAAGAAAAAACAAGTAAGAGTATTATATTCGGCTGTGTGGAATCTTGTATACTCAACATCAATTAGAGTTTTGGGTTCCAATGGGGACTTGAACTGCACAGATTTGATAGAGTGATTAATTTCTTAAAACTTTAAATCACTTATGTTAAAATTTATATTAATATCATTATACATATGTATATTATTTATTGACAATATAATATTTGAGGAATATACGGGTTATATGGGGAGTTTCATAGAGGGTCAATTATGGACCGATCTTCAGAAAAGTTTATAGAACGACTTAGGTTCACATAAAACTTGTATGTATCCAATTTCATTACAATTATTATAAGACAATTATGAATGTTCAAGTCATTTTCTGGTGGGGACCTTGTATGGGGACTTGGGACAAATGTGGTCCAAATTTAGCCATCCTTTATAGTAAAATATCAGGGTATTTAGAAATAAAAAATCAGGATTACTTCATAATCAACATATGTATCTATGATTGCCCAAACAGTATTCGGGGGAGACATTTGTATGAGGGCTAGGTGAAATAATGAACCGATATGGCCCATTTTCAATACCAAACAAACCTTATCAACAGAAATTATATGTGGACAATACTTCCTATCATATTTTCAACAGACAGACAGGCGGACGGACATAGCTAGATCGTCTTAGATTCTTATGAGTACCCAGAATCTGTAACAAATATCTCGATATGTTACAAACTGAATGTCAAACCCAATATATCCCCCTATTTTATTTTGTTGGTGCGTATAACTAGAAAATTATATATATACAATTCTCATAAAATTGCTTATTTAGCCGTAAGTTATAAAGGAAGTTAGCTGAGAAAATAAGAAATTAAATATTTATTGAAAAGAAAAAGAAATAATGTAAAATAAATATTACTCATACGCCACATATCAGGGGCTAAACATACAACAACAACACCAAAACAAGGATCATGTGTTGCACTTAAAATTTTTTATTTAATACATATAAAATTTTCAATATTTGTTTCATGGCTTTTACATTTTAGCAACAAATCAATCATTTATTCACAAGATGTTGAAGAAGACATGGAAATTATGAAATGAATTTTGTGTTTTTTTATTTAAAAGGAAGTGGAAAAGTTAACCCTTGGAGAAAAATATAATGTATTATATGTTTAAAATTATTTATATGAAAATATGAGCTCTATTTTTTAATTTACTTAAGGCAGAAAAAGCTAATATTTTCTTTATAATTTAATAAAGGGGGGTATAATGTTAGGCAATGTTTATTGAAGCTAAATATAAAATGAATGATGACAGTTGATTTATGTGTTGCTTACAAATTGACGCGCCACATTTATATTTACTTAACAATTTTTCAAAATCCCCTTTATAGAACATCATTTAATTATATTTAAAATTTCTTACTCATTAAGCCTTTAAAGTTAAAATAAAATATATGTTTAAATATAACAACAACCATAAAATAAATTAATAAATATAAAAATGTGTTTGCTTCTGAAACAAAAAAACAAAAAAGAAATAAACGAAAAGCTTCCTTTTTATGTCGTTAATTTTCCCCTTGATCTGCTTAAGTCACAACTTGAAGTTAAGTATGTTTTTGAACATGACGCACTTGATGTTTTTAATTGAGTGCTTTTTTAACTGCAACACACTCTTCAATAGCAGGCAAGAAAGCAGCAAGCAGCTCAGACTCAGACTCTGCTACGTACAAACAAAAAAAATCACAAAACAAAATGAAGCAAAAACAAATATAAATACAACAAATATGAAAATATGCAGAAGAGAAAAAAAATGAATAAAAATATACAACAAACACAACAACACATGTTGTTTAACACCCAGCTGCAACACACTAGCAAAAAAAAAACATTGACGTTGAAATGAAGAGCAAAGTGTATGAGTGAGAGTACTAAAATTATAATGGCATACTTTTCATTGAAGGATTAAAGCATAAGCTTAGGCGAATTTCATAAAGACTCTATGTTGGCTGAAGCCTTTGAAGACATTAGCTTACATTTCTGGTGCTAGGTAATAACAACTACTTATTTTATGCATAACGGGTGAGAAAAAGGCCAGGACTACATTTTGATAGACTTTAAGGCCTGATTAGAATCGACAAATCCAGCATTATTAAGTCATACAACCAATAATATTCAGGGCTATTCCTGCTTACTTTATACATTACAAACAAGGACAAAATAATACTTTTAATAGGAAATAGTTTAAAAGCAAGGACTTTATTATTTATTGCTCTTAAACCTGTTACTTATAGCTCTATGAACTGATAAGGCTGGCACTTGACCTACACTCAAGGGGGTTTGTATTATTTTATTTTCTGTTTTTTTTTTTCTCAAAAAGATGACAAATTTTTCTACATAATTTTTCATTTACCCTTTTCCCTTTACCACCATTAACATATAACAGTAAACATATATGAAAACGTGTGCGTGTAAAATTTATAAATAGGCCTAAAGCCATTTAAAAAATAATAAAGAAAGCCAGGCAGGCAGCCAGGCAGGCAGGAGTAAGAAAGCAGATACGTGTATAAGTAGAACTGTAAGATTTTTTTGTGCTGCATTTTTATGAGGGTGAAGAAGTTGCTGCTGTTTTTCTGGTGCATAATGCTTAAATACACAACACATGTTGAAAAACCAACAAAATGGTACTGTTTTTCTTTGGGTTGTTATGTTAAAGGCGTGTGCAATAATGAGTTGCTTTTAAAATTCATTTTGTCAATCTTGCCAACACTTATAAATTATGCTCTTTTTTCCCAAGAATTATTATTATTATACGTTTTTTTTTTACTGTTTTCCTTTCTTGTTATAAATAATTTGTTATTTTTTTTTGTTGTCGTTCATTTTGTTTGCAACTTAAGTATATGTACAGTGTGTCTATAATTACACTTGAAGATAAAGACATAATGTCAGCCGTTTTATGTGTAAATTTGTATTTATTTTTTTGTATAATTTTTTTTTATATTCTTTCTCTCTTGAAAAAAGTGTTTATTTTGCTGTTTGTTAATGTTTACCAAGCCTTGTTCATTTCTTGTTGATTTTCTTTATTTTTAAACAAGAGCATTTTTTGTAGGAGTCTTTTTTTTAAAACTTCCTCTTTTTGGTCTTAGTCTTAATGATTGTCTTATGTCTACTTTGTAAGTTAGCATGAATATCAAAGGTCATGTTTGTTTTATAATCTTGTCATCTTATGTCAAAATACAAACACACATATACCCATACATACTTACTTAAACCAAAAAGTTTACATAATGATGACATGTTTCAACATGTTAGGAAAAAGGGATAACTGACAAAATATAGTATATAAAAAAAATATGACAATTTTCTTAAGTTCTTAATAAAAAATAAGAAAAAAAACTGAAGATAAAAAATCCAAATGTGTGTTAATCATTTGTTCATTTCTAGATGTTTTAATGGGGATTAAAGGATGTTTAAAAATGTTTTAAATTTATAACCAAACAAAAAATAAAACAAATCAGGGGATTTAAAAAACATATAAGTAAAAATGATGGCAACATTTTAGTTTTCAATTGAAAGAATGTTTAAGAAAATATTTATAACCCAAAAAATAACAAGAAAATCGGAAAATAAAATAAGCAATAATTTAATCGTTTATTTCAAAAACCGGTCAAACAACAAACTATTGATTAGGAGTAAATCAAAGTAAGCTTCCTATAAACCTAAAAATAACCTTTACAAAATTGATATTTTTTCTTTTGAAAGTTATAAACATAATTTTTTGAATCTATATTAACATATATTTAAAAAAATAATATAAAGTTTGCACTTGACTGGTTTCTGGTACAAACAACCATCACTATTGTAAATTTCATACGAAATATTCTAATTTTATTCGGAACTTTAAAATTAGTGTATACATGACATCATAGTCATGTATACATATTTGTTCTGAAAAAACTATTCGTCATCATACAATCGTTATACAAAGCATTCTGCTTCCGTTGAGTAGGTCATTGAAAAATATTCCCATAAAACTCTTTACATCGATCCAAGTAGGGTTTTAGAGCTTGTAAATCTTTTATTTTTTTCACATTTATTGAGACCTACAACATTTATGCACTAAACACGGATTTCTCGGGTTTACTTCACTATAATAGGGGACAGTATTTAATTTTGTTTTGTTGCATTAAACGATGCATTTACCTTTAGATAGCAGTTATCGCTCTATAACTCAATTATGGATTTTTTGTTGCTTGACCGGTTTTTGAAATAAACGATTCAATTTAAAAAAAAAAACAAGTAAGATAGCTATATTCGGCTGTGCCTAATCTTATATACCCTTCACCAAATTATGCTTTAAAATAAAAATTTTTAGGTAAACAAAATTTAAATTTTTTTTCCAATTGTTTTTTCGAAATTGTTTTTTAATTTTTTTTTAAATTTTATAATTTTTTTTTTAATTTTAAAAAATTTTTTTTTTTAGTTTTTAATTTTTTTTTTTAATATTTAGTGAACAAAATTTTGGTGAAAAAAAAATCGGGTTAAAAAATATTTTTTCCGATTTTGACCCGTTAGGTCCAACTTACTATGGTCTTATATACGTCGTGGCACAGGTCTTTGAAATATCTATCATTATATATTCGTATTGTCTATATTAATGATTTAGTAATCCAGATTTGGGTCAAAAATCGAGGTTGTCCTGGTTTTTTCCTTATATCTCAGCCATTTGTGGACCGATTTTCTCGATTTTAAACAGCAACCGAGCCGAAAGAATTTCGGAGATATTGATGTTTCATTCGTGTATGTAAGTTATTTGGGTGCTTCAGAAAGTTGATTTCACAGACGGACATGGCTATATCGACTCCGCTATCTATAACGATTCAGAATATACATATATACTTTGTGGGGTCGCAAATGAAAAATGTAGAAATTACAAACGGAATGACAAACTTATATATATGTATATACCCTTGCCACTTATGGTGAAGGGTATAAAAATATTTCGTGAACAAAAAATTTTTTAGAAGATTTTTATAAATAATAAAGGAATTAAAACCAGTTGAGTACAAAACTGGGACAACCTAAAAAATTTGAGATTTTCACACATCTTTTGTTATTATAATCTGTCTGTTGCAATAAACTTTCCGCAGCCCCCAAATATTTTCCCAATAAGCCCCCAAAATTCAAACACTTGAACATTTTGTTGGAATTTGATTTGAATGCAAATGTAATTATGAGTTAAACTTGAAAAATATTAAAAATTTTCAAACAAAAAATATATGGCTTGAATTTATGTTTCCTTTTTACTGGAGAATGCTATTGAAATAAAGTGTAATTCAATTGCTTGAATATAATTCAAGGCTGGAATTACATTTGTTTTCAATTTGAATTCCAGTACAAATGCATATTGGGTTGCAAATTTGATTGATACATAAATATCTTCGCTATAATTGAACTTATTTAGCTAGTTTCGGACTAAAAATATAATAATAGAAATTTATCAAAATCTGTGTAATGTATACATTGTCAGATTTCAATATTTCACGAATATTCCAAGAACATGGGTTCTCATTTGAAACGATTTTCTAATTCTAGGCCTAATATGCAGCATACTTTGAGGCATTTATGAAAATATTAACGGAAATCACTCTTCGTTGCAAATCTAGGATAAATGCTATTTGTTGTTGTTGTGGTGGTGTAAAATATAGCATTTATCCTAGATTTGCAGCATATGTAAAGTTTGCACCGAATAGTGAGTTCCTCTATTAATTCTTGAAGGAAATGTTTTGTTACAATAAAATTATTGATTTTACCTGCTTCTGTTGCACAGTATCTGAATAATGAATATCCTGTGATATTTATTAGTAATTCTGTAGAACAAATTATAATGAAAATAGTTATTCAAAGGGATTATTTAAGATTCAGCACAGCCAAATACAATATTCTTGGCTTTGCGATAAAGCAATAAATCTGAACAATTTCTGCCGTTTTCGATTTTTCCTGATTTTTTAAAACAAAAAATTGTCTTTTTTCAAGTAAAAATATATATTTTTTGTTTCAATTTGTTATTATAACAAATTAAAACGCAATATATGTATATGTGTAATTTGTACATAGCATGAGGAAAATGTTTTCAAAATTCAATCATTCAAAAGTAGAACATTAACTACTGAATTTTATGTATATCAAACAAAAAACTAAAATTTTGTGAAAATGAGCGAATTCACTTAATTGTGAATAAATTCGAAAATAATCAATCGATTTTTATGATCGATATCTCATTTTGTTGCTATTATATGTGGCTTTGCGATAAAGTAATAAATGTGAACAATTTCTGCCGTTTTCGATCTTTCATGGGTTTTTTAAAACAAAAAATCACACTTTAAATAAAAAAATTAAAAAAAAACTTTCCATAGATTTGAAATTTGGACCATATTTGTACTACTGGAACCACAATATGTACATCAAAATTGTGTAGTGGTTTAAAAAGCCTCTAAAGATGTTTCGATTTTGTCGCCCTGTGTAATTGGCTATTGGCGATGCAATTTTAATATTCAAAATAAAACTTTAAATTTCCATTTTCTTCCTTTTTCCTATAATTTAATTAGTTAATTTATTTATTATTTAAATACAATATTTCTGGAATCATAGCTACCATTAAGTTTATAATTGCTGCAGAAATGGAATTTGTCATTTTAACTCTTTATAAAAATTATACAAAATTTTTTCCAATTAATCGCTTGTTAAGTCAGTATTGTGCTATTAAACATAAATACATCCATCATATACAAACAGACGTTTTTTTGTTAACCAAATTAAAATAGTTAATTGAATAAATTCTATATAAATACAGGCAAAAGTACATAGATATAAATATATTTTTTTTATACAATAACACGAAGTGTAAAACAAATACATGAAATACAAAATAATATATTTATATACATTCATTCATTAATTTAATTTATTTGAATTTTGTGTGTGTGTGTGAGTTTTTTTGTATACTTTTAAACTGAACAAACAAATTAAATCTACATTGTGTTAAACATTAAAGGCAATTTGTTAGTTTACGCAGTGAACATTTCAACAAATTTGCCAGATACTTACAAACATACAAACAAACAAATACACTTGTATATATTCAAATACTAACGCATTTATTCATACTTTCATACAGGCAGACAGACAGACAATTTTGCAGTCATTTAATCAAAATACCAAAAAAAAAAAAAGAAAGGAAACAAACACAATCATTTAACATTTACGAGTTTGTTTGAAATTTTTTTCTCAGTGTTGCTGGGATTTTTCTTATGTTCATTTGATATGTGTGTATTTTTAACATTTTGTTCAATTTATTTAAACACATACAAATATTATTTATAACAATGTATCCATCAGGTATCATGATGGCTTTTAGCTGCACAACATACTCATTCACTCACAAAAAAAATAAAATAAAATAACATAAAACTGTCAATCATGATACTCGTACTTTAACAACATGATACCTTTTTTTCTGTGGCTTTTTAAATGGTATTTTGTGTAGGTGTAGGTAGGTTTCTGAGTGTTTTCCACGATTTTCTCCATTATATTGTATTATTATTATTGTAAATTTTGTTGTATTTTTTATAGCAGTTCAAATTATTATCAAAACTTAATTGAAAACGTTTAACACTTTATTTAGATATAAATGATATTTATAATTTGTTGAAAGGGGCTTTTGTTTTGCATTCAGAAAATATAAAATTAATTTAATTATAGTAGAAAAACACAGATAATTGGTTAAATGAAGCCAGAGGCACATAAAACAAAACTAATTTATATGTTATTTTATAATTTGCTAATAATTTTTATTTTGAATTATATTTATTTAGTTAAAAGTTTTTTAAATGAAGCTGTCAACATGTCATCAGCAGAAAATATTACTAAAAAAAATAGTGAGAAATAATAATGTAAAAGTTTAATAGCCTGCAATTTATATGCAGGCGCTTAATGGCATGCAATACTTATTTTTATAAAGTTTTAGATACTTCAAGAAAGAAATAAAACATTTCCTTCTAAAGCTAAATCTTAAGCAATTAATACTTTCATAAATGCCTTAAATTATGCTATTGATTTAGCATAAAATTTCTGCATTGTTATAAATTTAACGGGATTGTAGGTAATGAGAAATCAAGTCCTTAGAATATTCCTGAATAAAGGAGAATCTATAAGTTTTTGTATGTTTTTAGAATTATACACAGATTTTGATAAATTCCTATAATTTCAATAAAATATGATAAAAATTAATCTTTTATTTTCATGATTTATAATAAACTAGTTGACCGCACCGGTAGCAATTTTCTCCAACCAACATACACCTGACGGATCTTATTTATTTGCAAATAAAATATCTAAATTTGTACTGCATACTTTACTGGACTCAAAAAAAAATCGAGTTTTACCCGGAATTTTTGAATTTTTTTTCCTTACAAACCATCTCCTGAAAATTTCGAATCGCATAAAAACAAGTAAGAGAGCTATATTCGGCTATGCCGAATCTTATATACCCTTCACCAAATTATACAAATTATTTAAACAAAATCAAAATTTTTATTTTAATGTTTTAAAATTTTTTTTTAAATTTTTTTTTTCCAAATTGTTTTTTAATTTTTTTTAAAAAGTTTTTTCAAAATTTTTTTTTTTAAATTTCTTTAATTAATTTTCTTGGAAAAAGAATTTATGACAAAAAAAAAATTTTTGATGAAAAAAAAATTCGTGTTAAAAAATATTTTTTTCCGATTTCGACCCATTGTCCATGTCCAACTTACTATGGTCTTATATACGTCGTTGCAAAGGTCTTTGAAATATCTATCATTAGATATCGATATTGTCTATATTAAGGCCTTAGTAATCCAGATATAGGTCAAAAATAGGTCAAAAATCGAGGTTGTCCTAGTTTTTTCCTTATATCTCAGCCATTTGTGGACCGATTTTCTCGAATTTCGGAGATACTGATGTATGAATCGTGTATGTAAGTTATTTGGGGGCTTCGGAAAGTTGATTTCAACACACAGACGGACAGACGGACATGGCTATATTGATTCCGCTATCTATAACGATCCAGAATATATATACTTTATGGGGTCGCAAATGAAAAATGTGGAAATTACAAACGGAATGACAAAGTTATATATACCCTTGCCACTCATGGTGAAGGGTATAAAAATCAGACAAATCGCTCCAGCCGTTCTCACGTATTGCCATTACATACACGGACCATTTAATTTTTATATATATAGATTAACAAAATTGTAGGCAATATAACAAAAGATATGTGAAAATCATAATTTTTATGTGATTGTCTCAAAATAAACCTAAAACTTCTAATCTACTCAAACTAATCTAATCTAGCCAAATCTTAAACACTGTCTAAATGCCGTAAAGTATGCTTCGGAAATTTCGAATTTTGTACGAACAAAGCGTCAAATGCTGGAAGTTTTGGATTACTTCTTTAATTTGAAAAAAGTGCCGCTGAAGCACACCGATTGCTCACCAAAGCTTATGGTGAATATATTGCATCTGTTTTAATGTAGAAGTGATGTTTTGTGAGGTTCAGAAGTTGTGACACCAAAGCCAAATATCCATTACGTGAAGGTAATGAATGCTCTGTATTTGGTGGGCCCAATATTTAACACATTTACCAGGGCTAATTTGTAATGGAGTCTAGGTAAAAATACATACAATAGATTTGAATTTCATATTTACTAAGTATTTTCAAGACTTTTTGACTTTTATTGAATTTCAAATATGTATGTAATATTTAATGCAAAATTTATAACCTTACATTACATTTTTTACCTTTAATTTTTCAGGCTTAAAACCGAATTACCTAACGGCTGACATAAAATTTACTACAAAATTGGGTTTTTAAATGTCGTGAATCATCATCATAAGGGAAAAATTAAATGCCTATAAACTTGGTAGCTTATATGAGCAAACAAAAAAACTCCCTGAAAAAAGTATTAAAACTGAAATTGAATATTTGAAACAATAATAATAAAAAAGAAGCAAATATTTAGTAAAACACCCCCCTAGTGTTTAAAACAAACACACACACACAAATAGACATATAATAATAAAAATATCTAATATTACAATATTAAACATGTTTTAATAAGATATACAAATAAACCAACAAGAGAATATTTGCTACAAATGTTGTTAGTTAAGTAAAGTAAAGAAAGAAAAACATCAAGAAGTATTAAAGGAAGGATATAAAATGGATTTTAATTTTCTAATTACACGCATACATACATTCATACAAGGATACACTCATCTAATAAATACAAACACACACATTTACATACTTAAACATTAGGGTGGATCCTTTTGCTTGCAGGTAAAATTAAGTGTCAATGTTCCCCACTACAATGAATGTTTGGTTGTGTGAATTGAAAGCCCGTTCCAAAATTTAATATGTTTCCTTTGAGATATAAAATATATAAAAACCTTAGAAAAGGACATTTTAATCCTTTGCTCCAGCTCTCCAACTGATCCAATACTGATGCTAGGACAAACATTTTGAGAAATGGTAGCTTATAATGAATTAAACTTTTATTTCAGTTGGAAAAATCCCCAATATTTTTCTTGGGTTCAACCTAATACAGCTATATAGATGTAAGTGTAAACGTATCCTTACAAAATATCTCTATAGACAGTTAGATAGACGGACGGACAGACAACAAAAGCTGAATGAATATTGTACATTGTGCAGTAAGAACAGGAAGAAAAACAAAACAACAAAATGAAAATTTATTGTGGTTGTTTTTATGAGCAGCAACAAAACAACAACAGCAAAAATGTACAAAATACCGCGTAACCATATATTAGAAAATAACAAAAGCTAACAAACATACACACACCAGCATATGAAATTCACACATCCCAGCAGTTCTAGGATACAGTGCCGAACTAGTTATTTTACCCATATCACATAGCTACATAACTAGCTACGTCACTAGTTATTTTAACACGTGCATGTCCTAAGCAGGGGTCAATTGTACTTTTTTGATTACAATTAGATATTAGTCTGATAGCTGGTCCAAAGTAGTCAACGCATTGGCTTCACATACTTGTTAAATAGCGTTAGTTACCTTACTAGCCACCAAACTGGTTACTTGATCAGCTACATAACTAGCTATTTCAACATGTACGGGTGCTAATTGACTTCAAATAGTCAGCCAAAAAGACATATCATAGACAGTCCAATAAACGATTGCATGTAAACAAACCTTCCTCCGACAGCTCTCCAATGGATTGCTTTCTAAAGTGTAGTACAAAATAAACGTTTAAAGTGATTTCATTATAAGCTACTAAGAGACGCTGAAGTGTCAATTTACTTCATGCTATGTTACATGGGATATCAGTACATATACTTAAGCAAAAATAAAAATAAACTGAATGAGAATTATATCAACACAATTTGTATAAAAACAGTACGAATTACTCACAAAACATTTAAAGTGACACTCTAGATTACTTAGAGACACTTAAGTGACAATTGTCTTCGCGCCAGATTACCTGTGATATATAAAATAACCAGTCTCTGCACTACAAAAATCACATACGTGCCAAATGACCCAAATTATATAAATTGGAGACAGCCAAGTGATAAGGCATTTGTGACAATTACTGTCTATAAACGATACATTGACTACTTGCTAAACTGCTGGGATACATAAGGATATTTTGTGAGTGTATGCTGTTTTATACATTAAACATTTTCATGCAAAATACATGTTTTTTGTAATTTATACTGGCAACTGCAAAGAAAATGTGGAATAAATGTGTTTATATAAAAAAAGAAACGCAAAAATATAAAGCCAGGCGCAATGCCAGTAAGTTTTAGCTTAAATCTAAATCACTTTATTGCTGTGATGTTTTGGTTGTTGTTATAATAACACACAGATACTCGCACACACACATAGTCAACCAGTGGGTAAGTGTTTGTTGCCACACACACACACATCACTAATACATAGTAGTTAGAAGTAGTGGTGGTGCTGGCTGTTCTCTGCTGGGCTGGTTGGTGTTGGTGATGGTGGTTATAGTGTCAGTATTTTGCAAAAGCTTTCATGCGTTTAACGCTTTTTAAATTAGTGTGTGTATGTATATGTTTTTGCCCTGTACCTTATGAATGTGTAAGGCTAAATGCGTGTAAAAATTCTTTTTTATGCAAAAGAAAAAAAAAAAACAAAAAACTTTTTGCCAGGATATGGAAATTTATTTATGTACATAAGGGCATAGTGCAGTTGTACACTGTGAAACAGAAATATAAATAAATTGATGTTTATCAGCATTAAATTAAAATTTATTTCTTAAGCTTCAAATAAAACTGAATGAAATAACGTAAGTTTATTATAAAGAAACATATTGACAAAAGAAAATAACATCCCAGGAGTATATTTGCAAATGTATTTATTATACAAACATTCTAACAGCTGTCTTTTAATTTTTGTATTAGAAAATGTTAAATTTATTGTTAAAATTCTGAAAACCCATTAAATATACAAATACATTAAAAGTCCTAAGGAAATTTTAATTCAATAAACAAAAGCAAAAGAAATTACTTTCCTTCGAAGAGAATTAAGTAGTTCCAGATTGAAAATCGAAAAAATCCAATCAGTGGGAAAAAGAGTTATGAATTAAAAGGGGTGAAAAAGAGATATTTCGTTGATAAAAATAAACTTTAGAACCTTTACTCTTCTGATTTCTATAAAAATATTTTTTTTTGCTTCGAAAATGTAGAATATTTCACCAACAAAGCGTCATATCCGGGAAGTTTTGCTTTACTTCTTTAATTTGAAAAAAAGTGACGCTGAAGTACACATATTGCTCACCAAAGCTTATGGTGAATGTGTCTCATCGGTTTTAATGTGCCAGAGATGATTTGTGCGGTTCAGAAGTGGTGATTTTGACACTAAAGACAAAGATCGCCCAGGCCAGCCAAAAAAAAGTTTTAAGACCAAGAATTGGAGGCATCACTCTATGAAAATTGTTGTAAAACTCAACAAGAGCTTTCAAAATCATTGGGAGCTTCTCAAGCAGCAATTTCAAAACATTTGCGAGCAACAGGATTCATCCAAAAGTAGGAGAATTGGGTACCATACGAATTGAAGCTGAGAGACCTTGAAATACGATTATGCATGTCCGAAATGCTGCTTTCTGCTGCATTTTTGCACAGAATCATAACTTGCGATGAAAAGTTTATCCATTACGATAACCCGAAGTGTAAGATATCGTATTTGAAGCCCGGCCAACCAACCGAATTGACACCAAAGCAATATATTCATGGCGCTAAGGTAAATCTCTGCGTTTGGTGGAAGAAAAAGGGTCCTATCTATTATTAACAGCTAAAATCTGACCAGACCATCAGAGGGAACCAGCATTGGCCGAAAAACGCTAAGAATATGCGGCCAAACATGAAACCGTAATATTTCATCATGACAACGCTAGGCCACATGTTGCAATACCTGTTCAAAACTATTTAGAAAGAAGTGGTTGGGAAGTTTTGCATCACACTCTTTATAGTCCAGACCATGCCCCGTCAGACTACTATTAGCTTCGATCGATGCAGAACACTCTCTCTGGTACACGCTTCACTTCAGAATAGAGTATCCGAAATTGGCTTGATTCTTGATTCTTTCTTGGAGATTGGAACAAGTTATTACTAACAATGGCCAATACTTTGAATACATTTATATTGAACAAAGGAAAAAATCCCAGACATGAAACCATAATATTCCATCATGACGACGCTAGGGCACATGTTGCAATACCTGTTAAACCCTATTTAGAATGCAGTGATTAGGAAGGTTTTGCTTATTTTTACAAAATATTTCCAAGATTTTCTTAATTTGTTTTCAAGGTACAAAATATAATATCAAAAACCCAAAATATTTGTAAATTTTCTACTCAAATTTACATAAAAAAACTATGTTATAAAATAAATTTAACAAAATCTGTCAAATATATTCTGAAATACAATATAACGAGAATATTCCTCGAACTTGTTTGCCTAATGCCAAAAGATCATTAAATTAGTCACTACTTAAATATGTATACAAATATTATAATCAAAAAATTGCATACTTTTAGGCATACAAAAATTACAAATTTTCTTAGAGTGTATTTAAAAAAACTTTGCATTTCTCTTCATTCTGTTGCTAAAAGTTGTAGTTGGTAACACAAAATGTAAATATCTGCTCTTCAATTTTATAATATTTATTTATATATAGAAGAATATATGTTAAAAAGTACAACATACATGTAGGTAAATGTAGGAAAATAACTAAAAAGGGGTATAAAACTTTACCATACTCATAAAATTTTATGCAATCTACTGGCATCTCAAACCCCATCACTGCCACCATTTCGAAACTCCATCTATAATACAATACATAACATAACATTATTTTACATTACATTACATCCATACCATAGAATTTTATTGACTATAATTTTCCAACTTTGACTTTTTCAAGACAACCCCAAACACCTCAGCACATACACTCTCTTCAGAACCCCTGCTCCAGAATTTAGTGGCTTTTTAAATTTACTTAAATCAACTTTGTTTATTTAAAAAGAAAAACTGGGAAAACGACCTTTATGCGTAGAGTTAAATGTAGTTAGTTTTTATGTTTTTTAATATAATTTTTTTTTGTTTTGGTCTTCAACAAAGAGTCCTGTTTGTTGCAAATACGAAATGAGAAAAAAGTAATGTGTAAGTATACAGTTTTGTCCTGACAAAAAAACAGCCTAAGTGTCACAAGTGCTACAATACAAAAAGGTTGGTTGGTAAACTACTCGTATGTTTGTATAGAAACTGTGACTAAGTTGCACGTAGGAAAATGGCTAAACAGTGAAGTTAAAACATTTGCTTAGTATGTAGGTGTGAGTATATCTGTGTGTAATAATAAAACAGATGACACATACTGTGGTAGCAGCACTCCTTTTTT